>NW_026968026.1:0-139236 GCF_028390025.1 Pseudophryne corroboree | reverse complement strand
TAAAGTTTAAAGCAGAAATTGGGGCACTTTTGACATTTTCATTTTTGACCAAAATCGACAGGTCCGGGGCTTAGGGAATTTCTCATATGCCACTAAACGGTTGAAGCTCCTGTTCAAAAATGATGCTCCAAAATCAACTTCTGTCACCTTAGTGATACATTTTGGGATAGTACCTAAAGTTTAAAGCAGAAATTGGGGCACTTTTGAAATTTTCATTTTTGACCAAAATCGGCAGGTCCGGGGCTTAGGGAATTTCTCATTTGCCACTAAACGGTTGAAGCTACTGTTCAAAAATGATGCTCCGAAATCAACTTCTGTCACCTTAGTGATACATTTTGGGATAGTACCTAAAGTTTAAAGCAGAAATTGGAGCACTTTTGAAATTTCCATTTTTGACCAAAATCGACAGGTCCGGGGCTTAGGGAATTTCTCATATGCCACTAAACGGTTGAAGCTCCTGTTCAAAAATTATGCTCCAAAATCAACTTCTGTCACCTTAGTGATACATTTTGGGAAAGTACCTAAAGTTTAAAGCAGAAATTGGGGCACTTTTGAAATGTTTATTTTTGACCAAAATCGACAGGTCCGGGGCTTAGGGAATGTCTCATTTGCCACAAAACGGTTGAAGCTCCTGTTCAAAAATGAGAATCCGAAATCAACTTCTGTCACCTTAGTGATACATTTTGGGATAGTACCTAAAATTTAAAGCAGAAATTGGTGCACTTTTGACATTTTCATTTTTGACCAAAATCGACAGGTCCGGGGCTTAGGGAATTTCTCATTTGCCACAAAACGGTTGAAGCTCCTGTTCAAAAATGATGCTCCAAAATCAACTTCTGTCACCTCAGTGATACATTTTGGGATAGTACCTAAAGTTTAAAGCAGAAATTGGGGCACTTTTGAAATTTTCATTTTTCACCAAAATCGACAGGTCCGGGGCTTAGGGTATTTCTCATATGCCACTAAACGGTTGAAGCTCATGTTCAAAAATGAGAATCCGAAATCAACTTCTGTCACCTTAGTGATACATTTTGGGATAGTACCTAAAGTTTAAAGCAGAAATTGGTGCACTTTTGAAATTTTCATTTTTGACCAAAATCGACAGGTCCGGGGCTTAGGGAATTTCTCATATGCGACTAAACGGTTGAAGCTCCTGTTCAAAAATGATGCTCCGAAATCAACTTCTGTCACCTTAGTGATACATTTTGGGATAGCACCTAAAGTTTAAAGCAAAAATTGTGGCACTTTTGAAATTTTCATTTTTTACCAAAATCGACAGGTCCGGGGCTTAGGGAATTTCTCATATGCCACTAAACGGTTGAAGCTACTATACGGTTGAAGCTCCTGTTCAAAAATTATGCTCCGAAATCAACTTCTGTCACCTTAGTGATACATTTTGGTATAGTACCTAAAGTTTAAAGCAGAAATTGGAGCACTTTTGAAATTTCCATTTTTGACCAAAATCGACAGGTCCGGGGCTTAGGGAATTTCTCATATGCCACTAAACGGTTGAAGCTCCTGTTCAAAAATGATGATCCGAAATCAACTTCTGTCACCTTAGTAATACATTTTGGGATAGTACCTAAAGTTTAAAGCAGAAATTGGGGCACTTTTGACATTTTCATTTTTGACCAAAATCGACAGGTCCGGGGCTTAGGGAATTTCTCATATGCCACAAAACGGTTGAAGCTACTATACGGTTGAAGCTCCTGTTCAAAAATTATGCTCCGAAATCAACTTCTGTCACCTTAGTGATACATTTTGGTATAGTACCTAAAGTTTAAAGCAGAAATTGGAGCACTTTTGAAATTTCCATTTTTGACCAAAATCGACAGGTCCGGGGCTTAGGGAATTTCTCATATGCCACTAAACGGTTGAAGCTCCTGTTCAAAAATGATGATCCGAAATCAACTTCTGTCACCTTAGTAATACATTTTGGGATAGTACCTAAAGTTTAAAGCAGAAATTGGGGCACTTTTGACATTTTCATTTTTGACCAAAATCGACAGGTCCGGGGCTTAGGGAATTTCTCATATGCCACTAAACGGTTGATGCTCCTGTTCAAAAATGATGATCCGAAATCAACTTCTGTCACCTTAGTAATACATTTTGGGATAGTACCTAAAGTTTAAAGCAGAAATTGGGGCACTTTTGAAATTTTCATTTTTGACCAAAATCGACAGGTCCGGGGCTTAGGGAATTTCTCATAAGCCACTAAACGGTTGAAGCTCCTGTTCAAAAATTATACTCCAAAATCAACTTCTGTCACCTTAGTGATACATTTTGGGAAAGTACCTAAAGTTTAAAGCAGAAATTGGGGCACTTTTGAAATTTTTATTTTTGACCAAAATCGACAGGTCCGGGGCTTAGGGTATTTCTCATATGCCACTAAACGGTTGAAGCTCCTGTTCAAAAATGATGATCCGAAATCAAATTCTGTCACCTTAGTGATACATTTTGGGATAGTACCTTAAGTTCAAAGCAGAAATTGGGGCACTTTTGAAATTTTCATTTTTGACCAAAATCGACAGGTCCGGGGCTTAGGGAATTTCTCATATGCCACTAAACGGTTGAAGCTCATGTTCAAAAATGAGAATCCGAAATCAACTTCTGTCACCTTAGTGATACATTTTGGGATAGTACCTAAAGTTTAAAGCAGAAATTGGTTCACTTTTGACATTTTCATTTTTGACCAAAATCGACAGGTCCGGGGCTTAGGGAATTTCTCATTTGCCACAAAACGGTTGAAGCTCCTGTTCAAAAATGATGCTCCAAAATCAACTTCTGTCACCTTAGTGATACATTTTGGGATAGTACCTAAAGTTTAAAGCAGAAATTGGGGCACTTTTGAAATTTTCATTTTTGACCAAAATCGACAGTTCCGGGGCTTAGGGAATTTCTCATATGCGACTAAACGGTTGAAGCTCCTGTTCAAAAATGATGATCCGAAATCAACTTCTGTCACCTTAGTGATACATTTTGGGATAGCACCTAAAGTTTAAAGCAGAAATTGGGGCACTTTTGACATTTTCATTTTTGACCAAAATCGACAGGTCCGGGGCTTAGGGAATTTCTCATATGCCACTAAACGGTTGAAGCTCCTGTTCAAAAATGATGCTCCAAAATCAACTTCTGTCACCTTAGTGATACATTTTGGGATAGTACCTAAAGTTTAAAGCAGAAATTGGGGCACTTTTGAAATTTTCATTTTTGACCAAAATCGGCAGGTCCGGGGCTTAGGGAATTTCTCATTTGCCACTAAACGGTTGAAGCTACTGTTCAAAAATGATGCTCCGAAATCAACTTCTGTCACCTTAGTGATACATTTTGGGATAGTACCTAAAGTTTAAAGCAGAAATTGGAGCACTTTTGAAATTTCCATTTTTGACCAAAATCGACAGGTCCGGGGCTTAGGGAATTTCTCATATGCCACTAAACGGTTGAAGCTCCTGTTCAAAAATGATGCTCCGAAATCAACTTCTGTCACCTTAGTGATACATTTTGGGATAGCACCTAAAGTTTAAAGCAAAAATTGTGGCACTTTTGAAATTTTCATTTTTTACCAAAATCGACAGGTCCGGGGCTTAGGGAATTTCTCATATGCCACTAAACGGTTGAAGCTACTATACGGTTGAAGCTCCTGTTCAAAAATTATGCTCCGAAATCAACTTCTGTCACCTTAGTGATACATTTTGGTATAGTACCTAAAGTTTAAAGCAGAAATTGGAGCACTTTTGAAATTTCCATTTTTGACCAAAATCGACAGGTCCGGGGCTTAGGGAATTTCTCATATGCCACTAAACGGTTGAAGCTCCTGTTCAAAAATGATGATCCGAAATCAACTTCTGTCACCTTAGTAATACATTTTGGGATAGTACCTAAAGTTTAAAGCAGAAATTGGGGCACTTTTGACATTTTCATTTTTGACCAAAATCGACAGGTCCGGGGCTTAGGGAATTTCTCATATGCCACAAAACGGTTGAAGCTACTATACGGTTGAAGCTCCTGTTCAAAAATTATGCTCCGAAATCAACTTCTGTCACCTTAGTGATACATTTTGGTATAGTACCTAAAGTTTAAAGCAGAAATTGGAGCACTTTTGAAATTTCCATTTTTGACCAAAATCGACAGGGCCGGGGCTTAGGGAATTTCTCATATGCCACTAAACGGTTGAAGCTCCTGTTCAAAAATGATGATCCGAAATCAACTTCTGTCACCTTAGTGATACATTTTGGTATAGTACCTAAAGTTTAAAGCAGAAATTGGGGCACTTTTGACATTTTCATTTTTGACCAAAATCGACAGGTCCGGGGCTTAGGGAATTTCTCATATGCCACTAAACGGTTGATGCTCCTGTTCAAAAATGATGATCCGAAATCAACTTCTGTCACCTTAGTAATACATTTTGGGATAGTACCTAAAGTTTAAAGCAGAAATTGGGGCAGTTTTGAAATTTTCATTTTTGACCAAAATCGACAGGTCCGGGGCTTAGGGAATTTCTCATATGCCACTAAACGGTTGAAGCTCCTGTTCAAAAATTATACTCCAAAATCAACTTCTGTCACCTTAGTGATACATTTTGGGAAAGTACCTAAAGTTTAAAGCAGAAATTGGGGCACTTTTGAAATTTTTATTTTTGACCAAAATCGACAGGTCCGGGGCTTAGGGTATTTCTCATATGCCACTAAACGGTTGAAGCTCCTGTTCAAAAATGATGATCCGAAATCAAATTCTGTCACCTTAGTGATACATTTTGGGATAGTACCTTAAGTTCAAAGCAGAAATTGGGGCACTTTTGAAATTTTCATTTTTGACCAAAATCGACAGGTCCGGGGCTTAGGGAATTTCTCATATGCCACTAAACGGTTGAAGCTCATGTTCAAAAATGAGAATCCGAAATCAACTTCTGTCACCTTAGTGATACATTTTGGGGTAGTACCTAAAGTTTAAAGCAGAAATTGGTTCACTTTTGACATTTTCATTTTTGACCAAAATCGACAGGTCCGGGGCTTAGGGAATTTCTCATTTGCCACAAAACGGTTGAAGCTCCTGTTCAAAAATGATGCTCCAAAATCAACTTCTGTCACCTTAGTGATACATTTTGGGATAGTACCTAAAGTTTAAAGCAGAAATTGGGGCACTTTTGAAATTTTCATTTTTGACCAAAATCGACAGTTCCGGGGCTTAGGGAATTTCTCATATGCGACTAAACGGTTGAAGCTCCTGTTCAAAAATGATGATCCGAAATCAACTTCTGTCACCTTAGTGATACATTTTGGGATAGCACCTAAAGTTTAAAGCAGAAATTGGGGCACTTTTGACATTTTCATTTTTGACCAAAATCGACAGGTCCGGGGCTTAGGGAATTTCTCATATGCCACTAAACGGTTGAAGCTCCTGTTCAAAAATGATGCTCCAAAATCAACTTCTGTCACCTTAGTGATACATTTTGGGATAGTACCTAAAGTTTAAAGCAGAAATTGGGGCACTTTTGAAATTTTCATTTTTGACCAAAATCGGCAGGTCCGGGGCTTAGGGAATTTCTCATTTGCCACTAAACGGTTGAAGCTACTGTTCAAAAATGATGCTCCGAAATCAACTTCTGTCACCTTAGTGATACATTTTGGGATAGTACCTAAAGTTTAAAGCAGAAATTGGAGCACTTTTGAAATTTCCATTTTTGACCAAAATCGACAGGTCCGGGGCTTAGGGAATTTCTCATATGCCACTAAACGGTTGAAGCTCCTGTTCAAAAATTATGCTCCAAAATCAACTTCTGTCACCTTAGTGATACATTTTGGGAAAGTACCTAAAGTTTAAAGCAGAAATTGGGGCACTTTTGAAATGTTTATTTTTGACCAAAATCGACAGGTCCGGGGCTTAGGGAATGTCTCATTTGCCACAAAACGGTTGAAGCTCCTGTTCAAAAATGAGAATCCGAAATCAACTTCTGTCACCTTAGTGATACATTTTGGGATAGTACCTAAAATTTAAAGCAGAAATTGGTGCACTTTTGACATTTTCATTTTTGACCAAAATCGACAGGTCCGGGGCTTAGGGAATTTCTCATTTGCCACAAAACGGTTGAAGCTCCTGTTCAAAAATGATGCTCCAAAATCAACTTCTGTCACCTTAGTGATACATTTTGGGATAGTACCTAAAGTTTAAAGCAGAAATTGGGGCACTTTTGAAATTTTCATTTTTGACCAAAATCGACAGTTCCGGGGCTTAGGGAATTTCTCATATGCGACTAAACGGTTGAAGCTCCTGTTCAAAAATGATGATTCGAAATCAACTTCTGTCACCTTAGTGATACATTTTGGGATAGTACCTAAAGTTTAAAGCAGAAATTGGGGCACTTTTGAAATTTTCATTTTTGACCAAAATCGACAGGTCCGGGGCTTAGGGAATTTCTCATATGCCACTAAACGGTTGAAGCTCCTGTTCAAAAATGAGAATCCGAAATCAACTTCTGTCACCTTAGTGATACATTTTGGGATAGTACCTAAAGTTTAAAGCAGAAATTGGTGCACTTTTGACATTTTCATTTTTGACCAAAATCGACAGGTCCGGGGCTTAGGGAATTTCTCATTTGCTACAAAACGGTTGAAGCTCCTGTTCAAAAATGATGCTCCAAAATCAACTTCTGTCACCTTAGTGATACATTTTGGGATAGTACCTAAAGTTTAAGCAGAAATTGGGGCACTTTTGAAATTTTCATTTTTGACCAAAATCGACAGGTCCGGGGCTTAGGGAATTTCTCATATGCCACTAAACGGTTGAAGCTCCTGTTCAAAAATGATGCTCCGAAATCAACTTCTGTCACCTTAGTGATACATTTTGGGATAGCACCTAAAGTTTAAAGCAAAAATTGTGGCACTTTTGAAATTTTCATTTTTTACCAAAATCGACAGGTCCGGGGCTTAGGGAATTTCTCATATGCCACTAAACGGTTGAAGCTACTATACGGTTGAAGCTCCTGTTCAAAAATTATGCTCCGAAATCAACTTCTGTCACCTTAGTGATACATTTTGGTATAGTACCTAAAGTTTAAAGCAGAAATTGGAGCACTTTTGAAATTTCCATTTTTGACCAAAATCGACAGGTCCGGGGCTTAGGGAATTTCTCATATGCCACTAAACGGTTGAAGCTCCTGTTCAAAAATGATGATCCGAAATCAACTTCTGTCACCTTAGTAATACATTTTGGGATAGTACCTAAAGTTTAAAGCAGAAATTGGGGCACTTTTGACATTTTCATTTTTGACCAAAATCGACAGGTCCGGGGCTTAGGGAATTTCTCATATGCCACAAAACGGTTGAAGCTACTATACGGTTGAAGCTCCTGTTCAAAAATTATGCTCCGAAATCAACTTCTGTCACCTTAGTGATACATTTTGGTATAGTACCTAAAGTTTAAAGCAGAAATTGGAGCACTTTTGAAATTTCCATTTTTGACCAAAATCGACAGGGCCGGGGCTTAGGGAATTTCTCATATGCCACTAAACGGTTGAAGCTCCTGTTCAAAAATGATGATCCGAAATCAACTTCTGTCACCTTAGTGATACATTTTGGTATAGTACCTAAAGTTTAAAGCAGAAATTGGGGCACTTTTGACATTTTCATTTTTGACCAAAATCGACAGGTCCGGGGCTTAGGGAATTTCTCATATGCCACTAAACGGTTGATGCTCCTGTTCAAAAATGATGATCCGAAATCAACTTCTGTCACCTTAGTAATACATTTTGGGATAGTACCTAAAGTTTAAAGCAGAAATTGGGGCAGTTTTGAAATTTTCATTTTTGACCAAAATCGACAGGTCCGGGGCTTAGGGAATTTCTCATATGCCACTAAACGGTTGAAGCTCCTGTTCAAAAATTATACTCCAAAATCAACTTCTGTCACCTTAGTGATACATTTTGGGAAAGTACCTAAAGTTTAAAGCAGAAATTGGGGCACTTTTGAAATTTTTATTTTTGACCAAAATCGACAGGTCCGGGGCTTAGGGTATTTCTCATATGCCACTAAACGGTTGAAGCTCCTGTTCAAAAATGATGATCCGAAATCAAATTCTGTCACCTTAGTGATACATTTTGGGATAGTACCTTAAGTTCAAAGCAGAAATTGGGGCACTTTTGAAATTTTCATTTTTGACCAAAATCGACAGGTCCGGGGCTTAGGGAATTTCTCATATGCCACTAAACGGTTGAAGCTCATGTTCAAAAATGAGAATCCGAAATCAACTTCTGTCACCTTAGTGATACATTTTGGGGTAGTACCTAAAGTTTAAAGCAGAAATTGGTTCACTTTTGACATTTTCATTTTTGACCAAAATCGACAGGTCCGGGGCTTAGGGAATTTCTCATATGCCACTAAACGGTTGAAGCTCATGTTCAAAAATGAGAATCCGAAATCAACTTCTGTCACCTTAGTGATACATTTTGGGATAGCACCTAAAGTTTAAAGCAGAAATTGGGGCACTTTTGACATTTTCATTTTTGACCAAAATCGACAGGACCGGGGCTTAGGGAATTTCTCATATGCCACTAAACGGTTGAAGCTCCTGTTCAAAAATGATGCTCCAAAATCAACTTCTGTCACCTTAGTGATACATTTTGGGATAGTACCTAAAGTTTAAAGCAGAAATTGGGGCACTTTTGAAATTTTCATTTTTGACCAAAATCGGCAGGTCCGGGGCTTAGGGAATTTCTCATTTGCCACTAAACGGTTGAAGCTACTGTTCAAAAATGATGCTCCGAAATCAACTTCTGTCACCTTAGTGATACATTTTGGGATAGTACCTAAAGTTTAAAGCAGAAATTGGAGCACTTTTGAAATTTCCATTTTTGACCAAAATCGACAGGTCCGGGGCTTAGGGAATTTCTCATATGCCACTAAACGGTTGAAGCTCCTGTTCAAAAATTATGCTCCAAAATCAACTTCTGTCACCTTAGTGATACATTTTGGGAAAGTACCTAAAGTTTAAAGCAGAAATTGGGGCACTTTTGAAATGTTTATTTTTGACCAAAATCGACAGGTCCGGGGCTTAGGGAATGTCTCATTTGCCACAAAACGGTTGAAGCTCCTGTTCAAAAATGAGAATCCGAAATCAACTTCTGTCACCTTAGTGATACATTTTGGGATAGTACCTAAAATTTAAAGCAGAAATTGGTGCACTTTTGACATTTTCATTTTTGACCAAAATCGACAGGTCCGGGGCTTAGGGAATTTCTCATTTGCCACAAAACGGTTGAAGCTCCTGTTCAAAAATGATGCTCCAAAATCAACTTCTGTCACCTTAGTGATACATTTTGGGATAGTACCTAAAGTTTAAAGCAGAAATTGGGGCACTTTTGAAATTTTCATTTTTGACCAAAATCGACAGTTCCGGGGCTTAGGGAATTTCTCATATGCGACTAAACGGTTGAAGCTCCTGTTCAAAAATGATGATTCGAAATCAACTTCTGTCACCTTAGTGATACATTTTGGGATAGTACCTAAAGTTTAAAGCAGAAATTGGGGCACTTTTGAAATTTTCATTTTTGACCAAAATCGACAGGTCCGGGGCTTAGGGAATTTCTCATATGCCACTAAACGGTTGAAGCTCCTGTTCAAAAATGATGATCCGAAATCAACTTCTGTCACCTTAGTAATACATTTTGGGATAGTACCTAAAGTTTAAAGCAGAAATTGGGGCACTTTTGACATTTTCATTTTTGACCAAAATCGACAGGTCCGGGGCTTAGGGTATTTCTCATATGCCACTAAACGGTTGAAGCTCATGTTCAAAAATGAGAATCCGAAATCAACTTCTGTCACCTTAGTGATACATTTTGGGATAGTACCTAAAGTTTAAAGCAGAAATTGGTGCACTTTTGAAATTTTCATTTTTGACCAAAATCGACAGGTCCGGGGCTTAGGGAATTTCTCATATGCCACTAAACGGTTGAAGCTCCTGTTCAAAAATTATGATCCGAAATCAACTTCTGTCACCGTAGTGATACATTTTGGGATAGTACCTAAAGATTAAAGCAGAAATTGGGGCACTTTTAAAATTTTCATTTTTGACCAAAATCGACAGGTCCGGGGCTTAGGGAATTTCTCATATGCCACTAAACGGTTGAAGCTCATGTTCAAAAATGAGAATCCGAAATCAACTTCTGTCACCTTAGTGATACATTTTGGGATAGTACCTAAAGTTTAAAGCAGAAATTGGTGCACTTTTGACATTTTCATTTTTGACCAAAATCGACAGGTCCGGGGCTTAGGGAATTTCTCATTTGCTACAAAACGGTTGAAGCTCCTGTTCAAAAATGATGCTCCAAAATCAACTTCTGTCACCTTAGTGATACATTTTGGGATAGTACCTAAAGTTTAAGCAGAAATTGGGGCACTTTTGAAATTTTCATTTTTGACCAAAATCGACAGGTCCGGGGCTTAGGGAATTTCTCATATGCCACTAAACGGTTGAAGCTCCTGTTCAAAAATTATGATCCGAAATCAACTTCTGTCACCGTAGTGATACATTTTGGGATAGTACCTAAAGATTAAAGCAGAAATTGGGGCACTTTTGAAATTTTCATTTTTGACCAAAATTGACAGGTCCGGGGCTTAAGGTATTTCTCATATGCCACTAAACGGTTGAAGCTCCTGTTCAAAAATGATGATCCGAAATCAATTTCTGTCACCTTAGTGATACATTTTGGGATAATACCTAAAGTTCAAAGCAGAAATTGGGGCACTTTTGAAATTTTCATTTTTGACCAAAATCGACAGGTCCGGGGCTTAGGGAATTTCTCATATGCCACCAAAACGGTTGAAGCTCCTGTTCAAAAATGATGATCCGAAATCAACTTCTGTCACCTTAGTGATACATTTTGGGATAGTACCTAAAGTTTAAAGCAGAAATTGGTGCACTTTTGAAATTTTCATTTTTGACCAAAATCGGCAGGTCCGGGGCTTAGGGAATTTCTCATTTGCCACTAAACGGTTGAAGCTACTGTTCAAAAATGATGCTCCGAAATCAACTTCTGTCACCTTAGTGATACATTTTGGGATAGTACCTAAAGTTTAAAGCAGAAATTGGAGCACTTTTGAAATTTCCATTTTTGACCAAAATCGACAGGTCCGGGGCTTAGGGAATTTCTCATATGCCACTAAACGGTTGAAGCTCCTGTTCAAAAATTATGCTCCAAAATCAACTTCTGTCACCTTAGTGATACATTTTGGGAAAGTACCTAAAGTTTAAAGCAGAAATTGGGGCACTTTTGAAATGTTTATTTTTGACCAAAATCGACAGGTCCGGGGCTTAGGGAATGTCTCATTTGCCACAAAACGGTTGAAGCTCCTGTTCAAAAATGAGAATCCGAAATCAACTTCTGTCACCTTAGTGATACATTTTGGGATAGTACCTAAAATTTAAAGCAGAAATTGGTGCACTTTTGACATTTTCATTTTTGACCAAAATCGACAGGTCCGGGGCTTAGGGAATTTCTCATTTGCCACAAAACGGTTGAAGCTCCTGTTCAAAAATGATGCTCCAAAATCAACTTCTGTCACCTTAGTGATACATTTTGGGATAGTACCTAAAGTTTAAAGCAGAAATTGGGGCACTTTTGAAATTTTCATTTTTGACCAAAATCGACAGTTCCGGGGCTTAGGGAATTTCTCATATGCGACTAAACGGTTGAAGCTCCTGTTCAAAAATGATGATTCGAAATCAACTTCTGTCACCTTAGTGATACATTTTGGGATAGTACCTAAAGTTTAAAGCAGAAATTGGGGCACTTTTGAAATTTTCATTTTTGACCAAAATCGACAGGTCCGGGGCTTAGGGAATTTCTCATATGCCACTAAACGGTTGAAGCTCCTGTTCAAAAATGATGATCCGAAATCAACTTCTGTCACCTTAGTAATACATTTTGGGATAGTACCTAAAATTTAAAGCAGAAATTGGTGCACTTTTGACATTTTCATTTTTGACCAAAATCGACAGGTCCGGGGCTTAGGGAATTTCTCATTTGCCACAAAACGGTTGAAGCTCCTGTTCAAAAATGATGCTCCAAAATCAACTTCTGTCACCTTAGTGATACATTTTGGGATAGTACCTAAAGTTTAAAGCAGAAATTGGGGCACTTTTGAAATTTTCATTTTTGACCAAAATCGACAGTTCCGGGGCTTAGGGAATTTCTCATATGCGACTAAACGGTTGAAGCTCCTGTTCAAAAATGATGATTCGAAATCAACTTCTGTCACCTTAGTGATACATTTTGGGATAGTACCTAAAGTTTAAAGCAGAAATTGGGGCACTTTTGAAATTTTCATTTTTGACCAAAATCGACAGGTCCGGGGCTTAGGGAATTTCTCATATGCCACTAAACGGTTGAAGCTCCTGTTCAAAAATGATGATCCGAAATCAACTTCTGTCACCTTAGTAATACATTTTGGGATAGTACCTAAAGTTTAAAGCAGAAATTGGGGCACTTTTGACATTTTCATTTTTGACCAAAATCGACAGGTCCGGGGCTTAGGGTATTTCTCATATGCCACTAAACGGTTGAAGCTCATGTTCAAAAATGAGAATCCAAAATCAACTTCTGTCACCTTAGTGATACATTTTGGGATAGTACCTAAAGTTTAAAGCAGAAATTGGTGCACTTTTGAAATTTTCATTTTTGACCAAAATCGACAGGTCCGGGGCTTAGGGAATTTCTCATATGCCACTAAACGGTTGAAGCTCCTGTTCAAAAATTATGATCCGAAATCAACTTCTGTCACCGTAGTGATACATTTTGGGATAGTACCTAAAGATTAAAGCAGAAATTGGGGCACTTTTAAAATTTTCATTTTTGACCAAAATCGACAGGTCCGGGGCTTAGGGAATTTCTCATATGCCACTAAACGGTTGAAGCTCATGTTCAAAAATGAGAATCCGAAATCAACTTCTGTCACCTTAGTGATACATTTTGGGATAGTACCTAAAGTTTAAAGCAGAAATTGGTGCACTTTTGACATTTTCATTTTTGACCAAAATCGACAGGTCCGGGGCTTAGGGAATTTCTCATTTGCTACAAAACGGTTGAAGCTCCTGTTCAAAAATGATGCTCCAAAATCAACTTCTGTCACCTTAGTGATACATTTTGGGATAGTACCTAAAGTTTAAGCAGAAATTGGGGCACTTTTGAAATTTTCATTTTTGACCAAAATCGACAGGTCCGGGGCTTAGGGAATTTCTCATATGCCACTAAACGGTTGAAGCTCCTGTTCAAAAATTATGATCCGAAATCAACTTCTGTCACCGTAGTGATACATTTTGGGATAGTACCTAAAGATTAAAGCAGAAATTGGGGCACTTTTGAAATTTTCATTTTTGACCAAAATTGACAGGTCCGGGGCTTAAGGTATTTCTCATATGCCACTAAACGGTTGAAGCTCCTGTTCAAAAATGATGATCCGAAATCAATTTCTGTCACCTTAGTGATACATTTTGGGATAATACCTAAAGTTCAAAGCAGAAATTGGGGCACTTTTGAAATTTTCATTTTTGACCAAAATCGACAGGTCCGGGGCTTAGGGAATTTCTCATATGCCACCAAAACGGTTGAAGCTCCTGTTCAAAAATGATGATCCGAAATCAACTTCTGTCACCTTAGTGATACATTTTGGGATAGTACCTAAAGTTTAAAGCAGAAATTGGGGCACTTTTGAAATTTTTATTTTTGACCAAAATCGACAGGTCCGGGGCTTAGGGTATTTCTCATAGGCCACTAAATGGTTGAAGCTCCTGTTCAAAAATGATGATCCGAAATCAACTTCTGTCACCTTAGTGATACATTTTGGGATAGTACCTAAAGTTCAAAGTAGAAATTGGGGCACTTTTGACTTTTTCATTTTTGACCAAAATCGACAGGTCCGGGGCTTAGGGAATTTCTCATATGCCACAAAACGGTTGAAACTCCTGTTCAAAAATGATGCTCCAAATTCAACTTCTGTCACCTTAGTGATACATTTTGGGATAGTACCTAAAGTTTAAAGCAGAAATTGGAGCACTTTTGAAATTTCCATTTTTGACCAAAATCGACAGGTCCGGGGCTTAGGGAATTTCTCATATGCCACTAAACGGTTGAAGCTCCTGTTCAAAAATTATGCTCCGAAATCAACTTCTGTCACCTTAGTGATACATTTTGGGATAGTACCTAAAGTTTAAAGCAGAAATTGGGGCACTTTTGACATTTTCATTTTTGACCAAAATCGACAGGTCCGGGGCTTAGGGAATTTCTCATATGCCACTAAACGGTTGAAGCTCCTGTTCAAAAATTATGATCCGAAATCAACTTCTGTCACCGTAGTGATACATTTTGGGATAGTACCTAAAGATTAAAGCAGAAATTGGGGCACTTTTGAAATTTTCATTTTTGACCAAAATTGACAGGTCCGGGGCTTAAGGTATTTCTCATATGCCACTAAACGGTTGAAGCTCCTGTTCAAAAATGATGATCCGAAATCAATTTCTGTCACCTTAGTGATACATTTTGGGATAATACCTAAAGTTCAAAGCAGAAATTGGGGCACTTTTGAAATTTTCATTTTTGACCAAAATCGACAGGTCCGGGGCTTAGGGAATTTCTCATATGCCACCAAAACGGTTGAAGCTCCTGTTCAAAAATGATGATCCGAAATCAACTTCTGTCACCTTAGTGATACATTTTGGGATAGTACCTAAAGTTTAAAGCAGAAATTGGGGCACTTTTGAAATTTTTATTTTTGACCAAAATCGACAGGTCCGGGGCTTAGGGTATTTCTCATAGGCCACTAAATGGTTGAAGCTCCTGTTCAAAAATGATGATCCGAAATCAACTTCTGTCACCTTAGTGATACATTTTGGGATAGTACCTAAAGTTCAAAGTAGAAATTGGGGCACTTTTGACTTTTTCATTTTTGACCAAAATCGACAGGTCCGGGGCTTAGGGAATTTCTCATATGCCACAAAACGGTTGAAACTCCTGTTCAAAAATGATGCTCCAAATTCAACTTCTGTCACCTTAGTGATACATTTTGGGATAGTACCTAAAGTTTAAAGCAGAAATTGGAGCACTTTTGAAATTTCCATTTTTGACCAAAATCGACAGGTCCGGGGCTTAGGGAATTTCTCATATGCCACTAAACGGTTGAAGCTCCTGTTCAAAAATTATGCTCCGAAATCAACTTCTGTCACCTTAGTGATACATTTTGGGATAGTACCTAAAGTTTAAAGCAGAAATTGGGGCACTTTTGACATTTTCATTTTTGACCAAAATCGACAGGTCCGGGGCTTAGGGAATTTCTCATATGCCACTAAACGGTTGAAGCTCCTGTTCAAAAATTATGCTCCGAAATCAACTTCTGTCACCTTAGTGATACATTTTGGGATAGTACCTAAAGTTTAAAGCATAAATTGGGGCACTTTTAAAATTTTCATTTTTGACCAAAATCGACAGGTCCGGGGCTTAGGGAATTTCTCATATGCCACTAAACGGTTGAAGCTCCTGTTCAAAAATGATGATCCGAAATCAACTTCTGTCACCTTAGTAATACATTTTGGGATAGTACCTAAAGTTTAAAGCAGAAATTGGGGCACTTTTGACATTTTCATTTTTGACCAAAATCGACAGGTCCGGGGCTTAGGGAATTTCTCATATGCCACTAAACGGTTGAAGCTCCTGTTCAAAAATTATGCTCCAAAATCAACTTCTGTCACCTCAGTGATACATTTTGGGATAGTACCTAAAGTTTAAAGCAGAAATTGGGGCACTTTTGAAATTTTTATTTTTGACCAAAATCGACAGGTCCGGGGCTTAGGGAATTTCTCATATGCGACTAAACGGTTGAAGCTCCTGTTCAAAAATGATGATCCAAAATCAACTTCTGTCACCTTAGTGATACATTTTGGGATAGCACCTAAAGTTTAAAGCAGAAATTGTGGCACTTTTGAAATTTTCATTTTTGACCAAAATCGACAGTTCCGGGGCTTAGGGTATTTCTCATATGCCACTAAACGGTTGAAGCTCATGTTCAAAAATGAGAATCCGAAATCAACTTCTGTCACCTTAGTGATACATTTTGGGATAGTACCTAAAGTTCCAAGCAGAAATTGGGGCACTTTTGAAATTTTCATTTTTGACCAAAATCGACAGGTCTGGGGTTTAGGGAATTTCTCATATGCCACAAAACGGTTGAAGCTCCTGTTCAAAAATGATGCTCCAAAATCAACTTCTGTCACCTTAGTAATGCATTTTGGGATAGTACCTAAAGTTCAAAGCAGAAATTGGGGCGCTTTTGAAATTTTCATTTTTGACCAAAATCGACAGGTCCGGGGCTTAGGGAATTTCTTATATGCCACTAAACGGTTGAAGCTCCTGTTCAAAAATGATGATCCGAAATCAACTTCTGTCACCTTAGTAATACATTTTGGGATAGTACCTAAAGTTTAAAGCAGAAATTGGGGCACTTTTGACATTTTCATTTTTGACCAAAATCGACAGGTCCGGGGCTTAGGGAATTTCTCATATGCCACTAAACGGTTGAAGCTCCTGTTCAAAAATTATGCTCCGAAATCAACTTCTGTCACCTTAGTGATACATTTTGGGATAGTACCTAAAGTTTAAAGCAGAAATTGGGGCACTTTTGACATTTTCATTTTTGACCAAAATCGACAGGTCCGGGGCTTAGGGAATTTCTCATATGCCACTAAACGGTTGAAGCTCCTGTTCAAAAATGATGCTCCAAAATCAACTTCTGTCACCTTAGTGATACATTTTGGGATAGTACCTAAAGTTTAAGCAGAAATTGGGGCACTTTTGAAATTTTCATTTTTGACCAAAATCGACAGGTCCGGGGCTTAGGGAATTTCTCATATGCCACCAAAACGGTTGAAGCTCCTGTTCAAAAATGATGATCCGAAATCAACTTCTGTCACCTTAGTGATACATTTTGGGATAGTACCTAAAGTTTAAAGCAGAAATTGGGGCACTTTTGAAATTTTTATTTTTGACCAAAATCGACAGGTCCGGGGCTTAGGGTATTTCTCATAGGCCACTAAATGGTTGAAGCTCCTGTTCAAAAATGATGATCCGAAATCAACTTCTGTCACCTTAGTGATACATTTTGGGATAGTACCTAAAGTTCAAAGTAGAAATTGGGGCACTTTTGACTTTTTCATTTTTGACCAAAATCGACAGGTCCGGGGCTTAGGGAATTTCTCATATGCCACAAAACGGTTGAAACTCCTGTTCAAAAATGATGCTCCAAATTCAACTTCTGTCACCTTAGTGATACATTTTGGGATAGTACCTAAAGTTTAAAGCAGAAATTGGAGCACTTTTGAAATTTCCATTTTTGACCAAAATCGACAGGTCCGGGGCTTAGGGAATTTCTCATATGCCACTAAACGGTTGAAGCTCCTGTTCAAAAATTATGCTCCGAAATCAACTTCTGTCACCTTAGTGATACATTTTGGGATAGTACCTAAAGTTTAAAGCAGAAATTGGGGCACTTTTGACATTTTCATTTTTGACCAAAATCGACAGGTCCGGGGCTTAGGGAATTTCTCATATGCCACTAAACGGTTGAAGCTCCTGTTCAAAAATTATGCTCCGAAATCAACTTCTGTCACCTTAGTGATACATTTTGGGATAGTACCTAAAGTTTAAAGCATAAATTGGGGCACTTTTAAAATTTTCATTTTTGACCAAAATCGACAGGTCCGGGGCTTAGGGAATTTCTCATATGCGACTAAACGGTTGAAGCTCCTGTTCAAAAATGATGCTCCGAAATCAACTTCTGTCACCTTAATGATACATTTTGGGATAGTACCTTAAGTTCAAAGCAGAAATTGGGGCACTTTTGAAATTTTCATTTTTGACCAAAATCGACAGGTCCGGGGCTTAGGGTATTTCTCATATGCCACTAAACGGTTGAAGCTCCTGTTCAAAAATGATGATCCGAAATCAAATTCTGTCACCTTAGTGATACATTTTGGGATAGTACCTTAAGTTCAAAGCAGAAATTGGGGCACTTTTGAAATTTTCATTTTTGACCAAAATCGACAGGTCCGGGGCTAAGGGAATTTCTCATATGCCACTAAACGGTTGAAGCTCATGTTCAAAAATGAGAATCCGAAATCAACTTCTGTCACCTTAGTGATACATTTTGGGATAGTACCTAAAGTTTAAAGCAGAAATTGGTGCACTTTTGACATTTTCATTTTTGACCAAAATCGACAGGTCCGGGGCTTAGGGAATTTCTCATTTGCTACAAAACGGTTGAAGCTCCTGTTCAAAAATGATGCTCCAAAATCAACTTCTGTCACCTTAGTGATACATTTTGGGATAGTACCTAAAGTTTAAAGCAGAAATTGGGGCACTTTTGAAATTTTCATTTTTGACCAAAATCGACAGGTCCGGGGCTTAGGGAATTTCTCATATGCCACTAAATGGTTGAAGCTCCTGTTCAAAAATGATGATCCGAAATCAACTTCTGTCACCTTAGTAATGCATTTTGGGATAGTACCTAAAGTTCAAAGCAGAAATTGGGGCGCTTTTGAAATTTTCATTTTTGACCAAAATCGACAGGTCCGGGGCTTAGGGAATTTCTCATATGCCACTAAACGGTTGAAGCTCCTGTTCAAAAATGATGCTCCAAAATCAACTTCTGTCACCTTAGTGATACATTTTGGGATAGTACCTAAAGTTTAAAGCAGAAATTGGGGCACTTTTGAAATTTTCATTTTTGACCAAAATCGAAAGGTCCGGGGCTTAGGGAATTTCTCATATGCCACTAAACGGTTGAAGCTCCTGTTCAAAAATGATGATCCGAAATCAACTTCTGTCACCTTAGTAATACATTTTGGGATAGTACCTAAAGTTTAAAGCAGAAATTGGGGCACTTTTGACATTTTCATTTTTGACCAAAATCGACAGGTCCGGGGCTTAGGGAATTTCTCATATGCCACTAAACGGTTGAAGCTCCTGTTCAAAAATTATGCTCCAAAATCAAC
The DNA here is from genome assembly GCF_028390025.1 of Pseudophryne corroboree. Classification (NCBI taxonomy): domain Eukaryota; kingdom Metazoa; phylum Chordata; class Amphibia; order Anura; family Myobatrachidae; genus Pseudophryne; species Pseudophryne corroboree. Next base: position 120,204 of record NW_026968026.1, on the reverse strand, counting down.
TTCTGTCACCTCAGTGATACATTTTGGGATAGTACCTAAAGTTTAAAGCAGAAATTGGGGCACTTTTGAAATTTTTATTTTTGACCAAAATCGACAGGTCCGGGGCTTAGGGAATTTCTCATATGCGACTAAACGGTTGAAGCTCCTGTTCAAAAATGATGATCCGAAATCAACTTCTGTCACCTTAGTGATACATTTTGGGATAGCACCTAAAGTTTAAAGCAGAAATTGTGGCACTTTTGAAATTTTCATTTTTGACCAAAATCGACAGTTCCGGGGCTTAGGGTATTTCTCATATGCCACTAAACGGTTGAAGCTCATGTTCAAAAATGAGAATCCGAAATCAACTTCTGTCACCTTAGTGATACATTTTGGGATAGTACCTAAAGTTCCAAGCAGAAATTGGGGCACTTTTGAAATTTTCATTTTTGACCAAAATCGACAGGTCTGGGGTTTAGGGAATTTCTCATATGCCACAAAACGGTTGAAGCTCCTGTTCAAAAATGATGCTCCAAAATCAACTTCTGTCACCTTAGTAATGCATTTTGGGATAGTACCTAAAGTTCAAAGCAGAAATTGGGGCGCTTTTGAAATTTTCATTTTTGACCAAAATCGACAGGTCCGGGGCTTAGGGAATTTCTTATATGCCACTAAACGGTTGAAGCTCCTGTTCAAAAATGATGATCCGAAATCAACTTCTGTCACCTTAGTAATACATTTTGGGATAGTACCTAAAGTTTAAAGCAGAAATTGGGGCACTTTTGACATTTTCATTTTTGACCAAAATCGACAGGTCCGGGGCTTAGGGAATTTCTCATATGCCACTAAACGGTTGAAGCTCCTGTTCAAAAATGATGCTCCAAAATCAACTTCTGTCACCTCAGTGATACATTTTGGGATAGTACCTAAAGTTTAAAGCAGAAATTGGGGCACTTTTGAAATTTTTATTTTTGACCAAAATCGACAGGTCCGGGGCTTAGGGTATTTCTCATATGCCACTAAACGGTTGAAGCTCATGTTCAAAAATGAGAATCCGAAATCAACTTCTGTCACCTTAGTGATACATTTTGGGATAGTACCTAAAGTTTAAAGCAGAAATTGTGGCACTTTTGAAATTTTCATTTTTGACCAAAATCGACAGGTCCGGGGCTTAGGGAATTTCTCATATGCCACTAAACGGTTGAAGCTCCTGTTCAAAAATGATGATCCGAAATCAACTTCTGTCACCTTAGTAATGCATTTTGGGATAGTACCTAAAGTTCAAAGCAGAAATTGGGGCGCTTTTGAAATTTTCATTTTTGACCAAAATCGACAGGTCCGGGGCTTAGGGAATTTCTCATATGCCACTAAACGGTTGAAGCTCCTGTTCAAAAATGATGATCCGAAATCAACTTCTGTCACCTTAGTAATACATTTTGGGATAGTACCTAAAGTTTAAAGCAGAAATTGGGGCACTTTTGACATTTTCATTTTTGACCAAAATCGACAGGTCCGGGGCTTAGGGAATTTCTCATATGCCACTAAACGGTTGAAGCTCCTGTTCAAAAATGATGCTCCAAAATCAACTTCTGTCACCTCAGTGATACATTTTGGGATAGTACCTAAAGTTTAAAGCAGAAATTGGGGCACTTTTGAAATTTTTATTTTTGACCAAAATCGACAGGTCCGGGGCTTAGGGTATTTCTCATATGCCACTAAACGGTTGAAGCTCATGTTCAAAAATGAGAATCCGAAATCAACTTCTGTCACCTTAGTGATACATTTTGGGATAGTACCTAAAGTTTAAAGCAGAAATTGTGGCACTTTTGAAATTTTCATTTTTGACCAAAATCGACAGGTCCGGGGCTTAGGGAATTTCTCATATGCCACTAAACGGTTGAAGCTCCTGTTCAAAAATGATGATCCGAAATCAACTTCTGTCACCTTAGTGATACATTTTGGGATAGTACCTAAAGTTTAAAGCAGAAATTGGGGCACTTTTGACATTTTCATTTTTGACCAAAATCGACAGGTCCGGGGCTTAGGGAATTTCTCATATGCCACTAAACGGTTGAAGCTCCTGTTCAAAAATGATGCTCCAAAATCAACTTCTGTCACCTTAGTGATACATTTTGGGATAGTACCTAAAGTTCAAAGTAGAAATTGGGGCACTTTTGACTTTTTCATTTTTGACCAAAATCGACAGGTCCGGGGCTTAGGGAATTTCTCATATGCCACAAAACGGTTGAAACTCCTGTTCAAAAATGATGCTCCAAATTCAACTTCTGTCACCTTAGTGATACATTTTGGGATAGTACCTAAAGTTTAAAGCAGAAATTGGAGCACTTTTGAAATTTCCATTTTTGACCAAAATCGACAGGTCCGGGGCTTAGGGAATTTCTCATATGCCACTAAACGGTTGAAGCTCCTGTTCAAAAATTATGCTCCGAAATCAACTTCTGTCACCTTAGTGATACATTTTGGGATAGTACCTAAAGTTTAAAGCAGAAATTGGGGCACTTTTGACATTTTCATTTTTGACCAAAATCGACAGGTCCGGGGCTTAGGGAATTTCTCATATGCCACTAAACGGTTGAAGCTCCTGTTCAAAAATTATGCTCCGAAATCAACTTCTGTCACCTTAGTGATACATTTTGGGATAGTACCTAAAGTTTAAAGCATAAATTGGGGCACTTTTAAAATTTTCATTTTTGACCAAAATCGACAGGTCCGGGGCTTAGGGAATTTCTCATATGCGACTAAACGGTTGAAGCTCCTGTTCAAAAATGATGCTCCGAAATCAACTTCTGTCACCTTAATGATACATTTTGGGATAGTACCTTAAGTTCAAAGCAGAAATTGGGGCACTTTTGAAATTTTCATTTTTGACCAAAATCGACAGGTCCGGGGCTTAGGGTATTTCTCATATGCCACTAAACGGTTGAAGCTCCTGTTCAAAAATGATGATCCGAAATCAAATTCTGTCACCTTAGTGATACATTTTGGGATAGTACCTTAAGTTCAAAGCAGAAATTGGGGCACTTTTGAAATTTTCATTTTTGACCAAAATCGACAGGTCCGGGGCTAAGGGAATTTCTCATATGCCACTAAACGGTTGAAGCTCATGTTCAAAAATGAGAATCCGAAATCAACTTCTGTCACCTTAGTGATACATTTTGGGATAGTACCTAAAGTTTAAAGCAGAAATTGGTGCACTTTTGACATTTTCATTTTTGACCAAAATCGACAGGTCCGGGGCTTAGGGAATTTCTCATTTGCTACAAAACGGTTGAAGCTCCTGTTCAAAAATGATGCTCCAAAATCAACTTCTGTCACCTTAGTGATACATTTTGGGATAGTACCTAAAGTTTAAAGCAGAAATTGGGGCACTTTTGAAATTTTCATTTTTGACCAAAATCGACAGGTCCGGGGCTTAGGGAATTTCTCATATGCCACTAAATGGTTGAAGCTCCTGTTCAAAAATGATGATCCGAAATCAACTTCTGTCACCTTAGTAATGCATTTTGGGATAGTACCTAAAGTTCAAAGCAGAAATTGGGGCGCTTTTGAAATTTTCATTTTTGACCAAAATCGACAGGTCCGGGGCTTAGGGAATTTCTCATATGCCACTAAACGGTTGAAGCTCCTGTTCAAAAATGATGCTCCAAAATCAACTTCTGTCACCTTAGTGATACATTTTGGGATAGTACCTAAAGTTTAAAGCAGAAATTGGGGCACTTTTGAAATTTTCATTTTTGACCAAAATCGAAAGGTCCGGGGCTTAGGGAATTTCTCATATGCCACTAAACGGTTGAAGCTCCTGTTCAAAAATGATGATCCGAAATCAACTTCTGTCACCTTAGTAATACATTTTGGGATAGTACCTAAAGTTTAAAGCAGAAATTGGGGCACTTTTGACATTTTCATTTTTGACCAAAATCGACAGGTCCGGGGCTTAGGGAATTTCTCATATGCCACTAAACGGTTGAAGCTCCTGTTCAAAAATTATGCTCCAAAATCAACTTCTGTCACCTCAGTGATACATTTTGGGATAGTACCTAAAGTTTAAAGCAGAAATTGGGGCACTTTTGAAATTTTTATTTTTGACCAAAATCGACAGGTCCGGGGCTTAGGGAATTTCTCATATGCGACTAAACGGTTGAAGCTCCTGTTCAAAAATGATGATCCGAAATCAACTTCTGTCACCTTAGTGATACATTTTGGGATAGCACCTAAAGTTTAAAGCAGAAATTGTGGCACTTTTGAAATTTTCATTTTTGACCAAAATCGACAGTTCCGGGGCTTAGGGTATTTCTCATATGCCACTAAACGGTTGAAGCTCATGTTCAAAAATGAGAATCCGAAATCAACTTCTGTCACCTTAGTGATACATTTTGGGATAGTACCTAAAGTTCCAAGCAGAAATTGGGGCACTTTTGAAATTTTCATTTTTGACCAAAATCGACAGGTCTGGGGTTTAGGGAATTTCTCATATGCCACAAAACGGTTGAAGCTCCTGTTCAAAAATGATGCTCCAAAATCAACTTCTGTCACCTTAGTAATGCATTTTGGGATAGTACCTAAAGTTCAAAGCAGAAATTGGGGCGCTTTTGAAATTTTCATTTTTGACCAAAATCGACAGGTCCGGGGCTTAGGGAATTTCTTATATGCCACTAAACGGTTGAAGCTCCTGTTCAAAAATGATGATCCGAAATCAACTTCTGTCACCTTAGTAATACATTTTGGGATAGTACCTAAAGTTTAAAGCAGAAATTGGGGCACTTTTGACATTTTCATTTTTGACCAAAATCGACAGGTCCGGGGCTTAGGGAATTTCTCATATGCCACTAAACGGTTGAAGCTCCTGTTCAAAAATGATGCTCCAAAATCAACTTCTGTCACCTCAGTGATACATTTTGGGATAGTACCTAAAGTTTAAAGCAGAAATTGGGGCACTTTTGAAATTTTTATTTTTGACCAAAATCGACAGGTCCGGGGCTTAGGGTATTTCTCATATGCCACTAAACGGTTGAAGCTCATGTTCAAAAATGAGAATCCGAAATCAACTTCTGTCACCTTAGTGATACATTTTGGGATAGTACCTAAAGTTTAAAGCAGAAATTGTGGCACTTTTGAAATTTTCATTTTTGACCAAAATCGACAGGTCCGGGGCTTAGGGAATTTCTCATATGCCACTAAACGGTTGAAGCTCCTGTTCAAAAATGATGATCCGAAATCAACTTCTGTCACCTTAGTAATGCATTTTGGGATAGTACCTAAAGTTCAAAGCAGAAATTGGGGCGCTTTTGAAATTTTCATTTTTGACCAAAATCGACAGGTCCGGGGCTTAGGGAATTTCTCATATGCCACTAAACGGTTGAAGCTCCTGTTCAAAAATGATGATCCGAAATCAACTTCTGTCACCTTAGTAATACATTTTGGGATAGTACCTAAAGTTTAAAGCAGAAATTGGGGCACTTTTGACATTTTCATTTTTGACCAAAATCGACAGGTCCGGGGCTTAGGGAATTTCTCATATGCCACTAAACGGTTGAAGCTCCTGTTCAAAAATGATGCTCCAAAATCAACTTCTGTCACCTCAGTGATACATTTTGGGATAGTACCTAAAGTTTAAAGCAGAAATTGGGGCACTTTTGAAATTTTTATTTTTGACCAAAATCGACAGGTCCGGGGCTTAGGGTATTTCTCATATGCCACTAAACGGTTGAAGCTCATGTTCAAAAATGAGAATCCGAAATCAACTTCTGTCACCTTAGTGATACATTTTGGGATAGTACCTAAAGTTTAAAGCAGAAATTGTGGCACTTTTGAAATTTTCATTTTTGACCAAAATCGACAGGTCCGGGGCTTAGGGAATTTCTCATATGCCACTAAACGGTTGAAGCTCCTGTTCAAAAATGATGATCCGAAATCAACTTCTGTCACCTTAGTAATGCATTTTGGGATAGTACCTAAAGTTCAAAGCAGAAATTGGGGCGCTTTTGAAATTTTCATTTTTGACCAAAATCGACAGGTCCGGGGCTTAGGGAATTTCTCATATGCCACTAAACGGTTGAAGCTCCTGTTCAAAAATGATGCTCCAAAATCAACTTCTGTCACCTTAGTGATACATTTTGGGATAGTACCTAAAGTTTAAAGCAGAAATTGGGGCACTTTTGAAATTTTCATTTTTGACCAAAATCGACAGGTCCGGGGCTTAGGGAATTTCTCATATGCCACTAAACGGTTGAAGCTCCTGTTCAAAAATGATGATCCGAAATCAACTTCTGTCACCTTAGTAATACATTTTGGGATAGTACCTAAAGTTTAAAGCAGAAATTGGGGCACTTTTGACATTTTCATTTTTGACCAAAATCGACAGGTCCGGGGCTTAGGGAATTTCTCATATGCCACTAAACGGTTGAAGCTCCTGTTCAAAAATGATGCTCCAAAATCAACTTCTGTCACCTCCGTGATACATTTTGGGATAGTACCTAAAGTTTAAAGCAGAAATTGGGGCACTTTTGAAATTTTCATTTTTGACCAAAATCGACAGGTCCGGGGCTTAGGGAATTTCTCATATGCCACTAAACGGTTGAAGCTCCTGTTCAAAAATGATGATCCGAAATCAACTTCTGTCACCTTAGTAATACATTTTGGGATAGTACCTAAAGTTTAAAGCAGAAATTGGGGCACTTTTGACATTTTTATTTTTGACCAAAATCGACAGGTCCGGGGCTTAGGGAATTTCTCATATGCCACTAAACGGTTGAAGCTCATGTTCAAAAATGAGAATCCGAAATCAACTTCTGTCACCTTAGTGATACATTTTGGGATAGTACCTAAAGTTTAAAGCAGAAATTGGGGCACTTTTGAAATTTTCATTTTTGACCAAAATCGACAGTTCCGGGGCTTAGGGAATTTCTCATATGCGACTAAACGGTTGAAGCTCCTGTTCAAAAATGATGATCCGAAATCAACTTCTGTCACCTTAGTGATACATTTTGGGATAGCACCTAAAGTTTAAAGCAGAAATTGTGGCACTTTTGAAATTTTCATTTTTGACCAAAATCGACAGGTCCGGGGCTTAGGGAATTTCTCATATGCCACTAAACGGTTGAAGCTCCTGTTCAAAAATGATGATCCGAAATCAACTTCTGTCACCTTAGTAATACATTTTGGGATAGTACCTAAAGTTTAAAGCAGAAATTGGGGCACTTTTGACATTTTAATTTTTGACCAAAATCGACAGGTCCGGGGCTTAGGGAATTTCTCATATGCCACTAAACGGTTGAAGCTCCTGTTCAAAAATTATGCTCCAAAATCAACTTCTGTCACCTCAGTGATACATTTTGGGATAGTACCTAAAGTTTAAAGCAGAAATTGGGGCACTTTGAAATTTTTATTTTTGACCAAAATCGACAGGTCCGGGGCTTAGGGTATTTCTCATATGCCACTAAACGGTTGAAGCTCATGTTCAAAAATGAGAATCCGAAATCAACTTCTGTCACCTTAGTGATACATTTTGGGATAGTACCTAAAGTTCCAAGCAGAAATTGGGGCACTTTTGAAATTTTCATTTTTGACCAAAATCGACAGGTCTGGGGTTTAGGGAATTTCTCATATGCCACAAAACGGTTGAAGCTCCTGTTCAAAAATGATGATCCGAAATCAACTTCTGTCACCTTAGTGATACATTTTGGGATAGTACCTAAAGTTTAAAGCAGAAATTGGGGCACTTTGAAATTTTTATTTTTGACCAAAATCGACAGTTCCGGGGCTTAGGGTATTTCTCATATGCCACTAAACGGTTGAAGCTCATGTTCAAAAATGAGAATCCGAAATCAACTTCTGTCACCTTAGTGATACATTTTGGGATAGTACCTAAAGTTCCAAGCAGAAATTGGGGCACTTTTGAAATTTTCATTTTTGACCAAAATCAGCAGGTTCGGGGCTTAGGGAATTTCTCATATGCCACTAAACGGTTGAAGCTCCTGTTCAAAAATGATGATCCGAAATCAACTTCTGTCACCTTAGTGATACATTTTGGGATAGTACCTAAAGTTTAAAGCAGAAATTGGAGCACTTTTGAATTTTCCATTTTTGACCAAAATCGACAGGTCCGGGGCTTAGGGAATTTCTCATATGCCACAAAACGGTTGAAGCTACTATACGGTTGAAGCTCCTGTTCAAAAATTATGCTCCGAAATCAACTTCTGTCACCTTAGTGATACATTTTGGGATAGTACCTAAAGTTTAAAGCCGAAATTGGAGCACTTTTGAAATTTCCATTTTTGACCAAAATCGACAGGTCCGGGGCTTAGGGAATTTCTCATATGCCACTAAACGGTTGAAGCTCCTGTTCAAAAATTATGCTCCAAAATCAACTTCTGTCACCTTAGTGATACATTTTGGGAAAGTACCTAAAGTTTAAAGCAGAAATTGGGGCACTTTTGAAATTTTTATTTTTGACCAAAATCGACAGGTCCGGGGCTTAGGGTATTTCTCATATGCCACTAAACGGTTGAAGCTCCTGTTCAAAAATGATGATCCGAAATCAAATTCTGTCACCTTAGTGATACATTTTGGGATAGTACCTTAAGTTCAAAGCAGAAATTGGGGCACTTTTGAAATTTTCATTTTTGACCAAAATCGACAGGTCCGGGGCTTAGGGAATTTCTCATATGCCACTAAACGGTTGAAGCTCCTGTTCAAAAATGATGCTCCAAAATCAACTTCTGTCACCTTAGTGATACATTTTGGGATAGTACCTAAAGTTTAAAGCAGAAATTGGGGCACTTTTGAAATTTTCATTTTTGACCAAAATCGACAGTTCCGGGGCTTAGGGAATTTCTCATATGCGACTAAACGGTTGAAGCTCCTGTTCAAAAATGATGATCCGAAATCAACTTCTGTCACCTTAGTGATACATTTTGGGATAGCACCTAAAGTTTAAAGCAGAAATTGTGGCACTTTTGAAATTTTCATTTTTGACCAAAATCGACAGGTCCGGGGCTTAGGGAATTTCTCATATGCCACTAAACGGTTGAAGCTCCTGTTCAAAAATGATGATCCGAAATCAACTTCTGTCACCTTAGTAATGCATTTTGGGATAGTACCTAAAGTTTAAAGCAGAAATTGGGGCACTTTTGAAATTTTCATTTTTGACCAAAATCGACAGGTCCGGGGCTTAGGGAATTTCTTATATGCCACTAAACGGTTGAAGCTCCTGTTCAAAAATGATGATCCGAAATCAACTTCTGTCACCTTAGTAATACATTTTGGGATAGTACCTAAAGTTTAAAGCAGAAATTGGTGCACTTTTGAAATTTTCATTTTTGACCAAAATCGACATGTCCGGGGCTTAGGGAATTTCTCATATGCCACTAAACGGTTGAAGCTCCTGTTCAAAAATGATGATCCGAAATCAACTTCTGTCACCGTAGTGATACATTTTGGGATAGTACCTAAAGTTTAAAGCAGAAATTGGGGCACTTTTGAAATTTTCATTTTTGACCAAAATTGACAGGTCCGGGGCTTAAGGTATTTCTCATATGCCACTAAACGGTTGAAGCTCCTGTTCAAAAATGATGCTCCAAAATCAACTTCTGTCACCTTAGTGATACATTTTGGGATAATACCTAAAGTTCAAAGCAGAAATTGGGGCACTTTTGAAATTTTCATTTTTGACCAAAATCGACAGGTCCGGGGCTTAGGGAATTTCTCATATGCCACTAAACGGTTGAAGCTCATGTTCAAAAATGATGATCCGAAATCAATTTCTGTCACCTTAGTGATACATTTTGGGATAATACCTAAAGTTCAAAGCAGAAATTGGGGCACTTTTGAAATTTTAATTTTTGACCAAAATCGACAGGTCGGGGCTTAGGGAATTTCACATATGCCACTAAACGGTTGAAGCTCCTGTTCAAAAATGATGATCCGAAATCAACTTCTGTCACCTTAGTGATACATTTTGGGATAGTACCTAAAGTTCAAAGCAGAAATTGGGGCACTTTTGACATTTTCATTTTTGACCAAAATCGACAGGTCCGGGGCTTAGGGAATTTCTCATATGCCACAAAACGGTTGAAGCTCCTGTTCAAAAATGATGCTCCAAAATAAACTTCTGTCACCTTAGTGATACATTTTGGGATAGTACCTAAAGTTTAAAGCAGAAATTGGAGCACTTTTGAAATTTCCATTTTTGACCAAAATCGACAGGTCCGGGGCTTAGGGAATTTCTCATATGCCACTAAACGGTTGAAGCTCCTGTTCAAAAATTATGCTCCGAAATCAACTTCTGTCACCTTAGTGATACATTTTGGGATAGTACCTAAAGTTTAAAGCAGAAATTGGGGCACTTTTGAAATTTTCATTTTTGACCAAAATCGACAGGTCCGGGGCTTAGGGAATTTCTCATATGCGACTAAACGGTTGAAGCTCCTGTTCAAAAATGATGCTCCGAAATCAACTTCTGTCACCTTAGTGATACATTTTGGGATCGCACCTAAAGTTTAAAGCAAAAATTGTGGCACTTTTGAAATTTTCATTTTTTACCAAAATCGACAGGTCCGGGGCTTAGGGAATTTCTCATATGCCACTAAACGGTTGAAGCTCCTGTTCAAAAATGATGATCCGAAATCAACTTCTGTCACCTTAGTAATACATTTTGGGATAGTACCTAAAGTTTAAAGCAGAAATTGGGGCACTTTTGACTTTTTCATTTTTGGCCAAATTCGACAGGTCCGGGGCTTAGGGAATTTCTCATATGCCACAAAACGGTTGAAGCTACTATACGTTTGAAGCTCCTGTTCAAAAATTATGCTCCGAAATCAACTTCTGTCACCTTAGTGATACATTTTGGTATAGTACCTAAAGTTTAAAGCAGAAATTGGAGCACTTTTGAAATTTCCATTTTTGACCAAAATCGACAGGTCCGGGCCTTAGGGAATTTCTCATATGCCACTAAACGGTTGAAGCTCCTGTTCAAAAATGATGCTCCAAAATAAACTTCTGTCACCTTAGTGATACATTTTGGGAAAGTACCTAAAGTTTAAAGCAGAAATTGGGGCACTTTTGAAATTTTTATTTTTGACCAAAATCGACAGGTCCGGGGCTTAGGGTATTTCTCATATGCCACTAAACGGTTGAAGCTCCTGTTCAAAAATGATGATCCGAAATCAAATTCTGTCACCTTTGTGATACATTTTGGGATAGTACCTAAAGTTTAAAGCAGAAATTGGAGCACTTTTGACATTTTCATTTTTGACCAAAATCGACAGGCCCGGGGCTTAGGGAATTTCTCATATGCCACAAAACGGTTGAAGCTCCTGTTCAAAAATGATGCTCCAAAATCAACTTCTGTCACCTTAGTGATACATTTTGGGATACTACCTAAAGTTTAAAGCAGAAATTGGGGCACTTTTGAAATTTTCATTTTTGACCAAAATCGACAGGTCCGGGGCTTAGGGAATTTCTCATATGCCACAAATCGGTTGAAGCTACTATACGGTTGAAGCTCCTATTCAAAAATTATGCTCCGAAATCAACTTCTGTCACCTTAGTGATACATTTTGGGATAGTACCTAAAGTTTAAAGCAGAAATTGGAGCACTTTTGAAATTTCCATTTTTGACCAAAATCGACAGGCCCGGGGCTTAGGGAATTTCTCATATGCCACTAAACGGTTGAAGCTCCTGTTTAAAAATGATGCTCCAAAATCAACTTCTGTCACCTTAGTGATACATTTTGGGAAAGTACCTAAAGTTTAAAGCAGAAATTGGGGCACTTTTGAAATTTTCATTTTTGACCAGAATCGACAGGTTCGGGGCTTAGGGAATTTCTCATATGCCACTAAACGGTTGAAGCTCCTGTTAAAAAATGATGATCCGAAATCAACTTCTGTCACCTTAGTGATACATTTTGGGATAGCACCTAAAGTTTAAAGCAGAAATTGTGGCACTTTTGAAATTTTCATTTTTGACCAAAATCGACAGGTCCGGGGCTTAGGGAATTTCTCATATGCCACTAAACGGTTGAAGCTCCTGTTCAAAAATAATGATCCGAAATCAACTTCTGTCACCTTAGTGATACATTTTGGGATAGCACCTAAAGTTTAAAGCAGAAATTGGGGCACTTTTGACATTTTCATTTTTGACCAAAATCGACAGGTCCGGGGCTTAGGGAATTTCTCATATGCCACAAAACGGTTGAAGCTACTATACGGTTGAAGCTCCTGTTCAAAAATGATGCTCCAAAATCAACTTCTGTCACCTCAGTGATACATTTTGGGATAGTACCTAAAGTTTAAAGCAGAAATTGGGGCACTTTTGACATTTTCATTTTTGACCAAAATCGACAGTTCCGGGGCTTAGGGTATTTCTCATATGCCACTAAACGGTTGAAGCTCATGTTCAAAAATGAGAATCCGAAATCAACTTCTGTCACCTTAGTGATAAATTTTGGGATAGTACCTAAAGTTCAAAGCAGAAATTGGGGCACTTTTGAAATTTTCATTTTTGACCAAAATCGACAGGTCCGGGGCTTAGGGAATTTCTCATATGCCACTAAACGGTTGAAGCTCCTGTTCAAAAATGATGATCCGAAATCAACTTCTGTCACCTTAGTAATACATTTTGGGATAGTACCTAAAGTTTAAAGCAGAAATTGGGGCACTTTTGACATTTTCATTTTTGACCAAAATCGACAGGTCCGGGGCTTAGGGAATTTCTCATATGCCACTAAACGGTTGAAGCTCCTGTTCAAAAATGATGATCCGAAATCAACTTCTGTCACCGTAGTGATACATTTTGGGATAGTACCTAAAGTTTAAAGCAGAAATAGGGGCACTTTTGAAATTTTCATTTTTGACCAAAATTGACAGGTCCGGGGCTTAAGGTATTTCTCATACGCCACTAAACGGTTGAAGCTCCTGTTCAAAAATGATGATCCGAAATCAATTTCTGTCACCTTAGTGATACATTTTGGGATAATACCTAAAGTTCAAAGCAGAAATTGGGGCACTTTTGAAATTTTCATTTTTGACCAAAATCGACAGGTCCGGGGCTTAGGGAATTTCTCATATGCCACTAAACGGTTGAAGCTCCTGTTCAAAAATTATGCTCCAAAATCAACTTCTGTCACCTTAGTGATACATTTTGGGATAGTACCTAAAGTTTAAAGCAGAAATTGGGGCACTTTTGAAATTTTCATTTTTGACAAAAATCGACAGTTCCGGGGCTTACGGAATTTCTCATATGCGACTAAACGGTTGAAGCTCCTGTTCAAAAATGATGATCCGATATCAACTTCTGTCACCTTAGTGATACATTTTGGGATAGCACCTAAAGTTTAAATCAGAAATTGTGGCACTTTTGAAATTTTCATTTTTGACCAAAATCGACAGGTCCGGGGCTTAGGGAATTTCTCATATGCCACTAAACGGTTGAAGCTCCTGTTCAAAAATGATGATCCGAAATCAACTTCTGTCACCTTAGTAATACATTTTGGGATAGTACCTAAAGTTTAAAGCAGAAATTGGGGCACTTTTGACATTTTCATTTTTGACCAAAATCGACAGGTCCGGGGCTTAGGGTATTTCTCATATGCCACTAAACGGTTGAAGCTCCTGTTCAAAAATTATTCTCCAAAATCAACTTCTGTCACCTCAGTGATACATTTTGGGATAGTACCTAAAGTTTAAAGCAGAAATTGGGGCACTTTTGAAATTTTTATTTTTGACCAAAATCGACAGTTCCGGGGCTTAGGGTATTTCTCATATGCCACTAAACGGTTGAAGCTCATGTTCAAAAATGAGAATCCGAAATCAACTTCTGTCACCTTAGTGATAAATTTTGGGATAGTACCTAAAGTTCAAAGCAGAAATTGGGGCACTTTTGAAATTTTCATTTTTGACCAAAATCGACAGGTCCGGGGCTTAGGGAATTTCTCATATGCCACAAAACGGTTGAAGCTCCTGTTCAAAAATGATGCTCCAAAATCAACTTCTGTCACCTTAGTGATACATTTTGGGATAGTACCTAAAGTTTAAAGCAGAAATTGGGGCACTTTTGAAATTTTCATTTTTGACCAAAATCGACAGGTCCGGGGCTTAGGGAAGTTCTCATATGCCACTAAACGGTTGAAGCTCCTGTTCAAAAATGATGATCCGAAATCAACTTCTGTCACCTTAGTAATACATTTTGGGATAGTACCTAAAGTTTAAAGCAGAAATTGGGGCACTTTTGACATTTTCATTTTTGACCAAAATCGATAGGTCCGGGGCTTAGGGAATTTCTCATATGCCACTAAATGGTTGAAGCTCCTGTTCAAAAATTATGCTCCAAAATCAACTTCTGTCACCTCAGTGATACATTTTGGGATAGTACCTAAAGTTTAAAGCAGAAATTGGGGCACTCTTGAAATTTTTATTTTTGACCAAAATCGACAGGTCCGGGGCTTAGGGTATTTCTCATATGCCACTAAACGGTTGAAGCTCATGTTCAAAAATGAGAATCCGAAATCAACTTCTGTCACCTTAGTGATACATTTTGGGATAGTACCTAAAGTTTAAAGCAGAAATTGGGGCACTTTTGAAATTTTCATTTTTGACCAAAATCGACAGGTCCGGGGCTTAGGGAATTTCTCATATGCGACTAAACGGTTGAAGCTCCTGTTCAAAAATGATGCTCCGAAATCAACTTCTGTCACCTTAGTGATACATTTTGGGATAGCACCTAAAGTTTAAAGCAAAAATTGTGGCACTTTTGAAATTTTCATTTTTGACCAAAATCGACAGGTCCGGGGCTTAGGGAATTTCTCATATGCCACTAAACGGTTGAAGCTCCTGTTCAAAAATGATGATCCGAAATCAACTTCTGTCACCGTAGTGATACATTTTGGGATAGTACCTAAAGTTTAAAGCAGAAATTGGGGCACTTTTGAAATTTTCATTTTTGACCAAAATCGACAGTTCCGGGGCTTAGGGAATTTCTCATATGCCACTAAACGGTTGAAGCTCCTGTTCTAAAATTATGCTCCAAAATCAACTTCTGTCACCTTAGTGATACATTTTGGGATAGTACCTAAAGTTTAAAGCAGAAATTGGGGCACTTTTGAAATTTTTATTTTTGACCAAAATCGACAGGTCCGGGGCTTAGGGTATTTCTCATATGCCACTAAATGGTTGAAGCTCCTGTACAAAAATGATGATCCGAAATCAACTTCTGTCACCTTAGTGATACATTTTGGGATAGTACCTAAAGTTCAAAGCAGAAATTGGGGCACTTTTGACATTTTCATTTTTGACCAAAATCGACAGGTCTGGGGCTTAGGGAATTTCTCATATGCCACAAAACGGTTGAAGCTCCTGTTCAAAAATCATGCTCCGAAATCAACTTCTGTCACCTTAGTGATACATTTTGGGATAGTACCTAAAGTTTAAAGCAGAAATTGGGGCACTTTTGAAATTTTCATTTTTGACCAAAATCGACAGGTCCGGGGCTTAGGGAATTTCTCATATGCCACAAAACGGTTGAAGCTCCTGTTCAAAAATGATGCTCCAAAATCAACTTCTGTCACCTTAGTGATACATTTTGGGATAGTACCTAAAGTTTAAAGCAGAAATTGGAGCACTTTTGAAATTTCCATTTTTGACCAAAATTGACAGGTCCGGGGCTTAGGGAATTTCTCATATGCGACTAAACGGTTGAAGCTTCTGTTCAAAAATGATGCTCCGAAATCAACTTCTGTCACCTTAGTGATACATTTTGGGATAGCACCTAAAGTTTAAAGCAGAAATTGTGGCACTTTTGAAATTTTCATTTTTTACCAAAATCGACAGGTCCGGGGCTTAGGGAATTTATCATATGCCACTAAACGGTTGAAGCTCCTGTTCAAAAATTATGCTCCGAAATCAACTTCTGTCACCTTAGTGATACATTTTGGGATAGCACCTAAAGTTTAAAGCAGAAATTGTGGCACTTTTGAAATTTTCATTTTTGACCAAAATCGACAGTTCCGGGGCTTAGGGTATTTCTCATATGCCACTAAACGGTTGAAGCTCATGTTCAAAAATGAGAATCCGAAATCAACTTCTGTCACCTTAGTGATACATTTTGGGATAGTACCTAAAGTTCCAAGCAGAAATTGGGGCACTTTTGAAATTTTCATTTTTGACCAAAATCGACAGGTCTGGGGTTTAGGGAATTTCTCATATGCCACAAAACGGTTGAAGCTCCTGTTCAAAAATGATGCTCCAAAATCAACTTCTGTCACCTTAGTAATGCATTTTGGGATAGTACCTAAAGTTCAAAGCAGAAATTGGGGCGCTTTTGAAATTTTCATTTTTGACCAAAATCGACAGGTCCGGGGCTTAGGGAATTTCTCATATGCCACTAAACGGTTGAAGCTCCTGTTCAAAAATGATGATCCGAAATCAACTTCTGTCACCTTAGTAATACATTTTGGGATAGTACCTAAAGTTTAAAGCAGAAATTGGGGCACTTTTGACATTTTCATTTTTGACCAAAATCGACAGGTCCGGGGCTTAGGGAATTTCTCATATGCCACTAAACGGTTGAAGCTCCTGTTCAAAAATGATGCTCCAAAATCAACTTCTGTCACCTCAGTGATACATTTTGGGATAGTACCTAAAGTTTAAAGCAGAAATTGGGGCACTTTTGAAATTTTTATTTTTGACCAAAATCGACAGGTCCGGGGCTTAGGGTATTTCTCATATGCCACTAAACGGTTGAAGCTCATGTTCAAAAATGAGAATCCGAAATCAACTTCTGTCACCTTAGTGATACATTTTGGGATAGTACCTAAAGTTTAAAGCAGAAATTGTGGCACTTTTGAAATTTTCATTTTTGACCAAAATCGACAGGTCCGGGGCTTAGGGAATTTCTCATATGCCACTAAACGGTTGAAGCTCCTGTTCAAAAATGATGATCCGAAATCAACTTCTGTCACCTTAGTAATGCATTTTGGGATAGTACCTAAAGTTCAAAGCAGAAATTGGGGCGCTTTTGAAATTTTCATTTTTGACCAAAATCGACAGGTCCGGGGCTTAGGGAATTTCTCATATGCCACTAAACGGTTGAAGCTCCTGTTCAAAAATGATGCTCCAAAATCAACTTCTGTCACCTTAGTGATACATTTTGGGATAGTACCTAAAGTTTAAAGCAGAAATTGGGGCACTTTTGAAATTTTCATTTTTGACCAAAATCGACAGGTCCGGGGCTTAGGGAATTTCTCATATGCCACTAAACGGTTGAAGCTCCTGTTCAAAAATGATGATCCGAAATCAACTTCTGTCACCTTAGTAATACATTTTGGGATAGTACCTAAAGTTTAAAGCAGAAATTGGGGCACTTTTGACATTTTCATTTTTGACCAAAATCGACAGGTCCGGGGCTTAGGGAATTTCTCATATGCCACTAAACGGTTGAAGCTCCTGTTCAAAAATGATGCTCCAAAATCAACTTCTGTCACCTCCGTGATACATTTTGGGATAGTACCTAAAGTTTAAAGCAGAAATTGGGGCACTTTTGAAATTTTCATTTTTGACCAAAATCGACAGGTCCGGGGCTTAGGGAATTTCTCATATGCCACTAAACGGTTGAAGCTCCTGTTCAAAAATGATGATCCGAAATCAACTTCTGTCACCTTAGTAATACATTTTGGGATAGTACCTAAAGTTTAAAGCAGAAATTGGGGCACTTTTGACATTTTTATTTTTGACCAAAATCGACAGGTCCGGGGCTTAGGGAATTTCTCATATGCCACTAAACGGTTGAAGCTCATGTTCAAAAATGAGAATCCGAAATCAACTTCTGTCACCTTAGTGATACATTTTGGGATAGTACCTAAAGTTTAAAGCAGAAATTGGGGCACTTTTGAAATTTTCATTTTTGACCAAAATCGACAGTTCCGGGGCTTAGGGAATTTCTCATATGCGACTAAACGGTTGAAGCTCCTGTTCAAAAATGATGATCCGAAATCAACTTCTGTCACCTTAGTGATACATTTTGGGATAGCACCTAAAGTTTAAAGCAGAAATTGTGGCACTTTTGAAATTTTCATTTTTGACCAAAATCGACAGGTCCGGGGCTTAGGGAATTTCTCATATGCCACTAAACGGTTGAAGCTCCTGTTCAAAAATGATGATCCGAAATCAACTTCTGTCACCTTAGTAATACATTTTGGGATAGTACCTAAAGTTTAAAGCAGAAATTGGGGCACTTTTGACATTTTAATTTTTGACCAAAATCGACAGGTCCGGGGCTTAGGGAATTTCTCATATGCCACTAAACGGTTGAAGCTCCTGTTCAAAAATTATGCTCCAAAATCAACTTCTGTCACCTCAGTGATACATTTTGGGATAGTACCTAAAGTTTAAAGCAGAAATTGGGGCACTTTGAAATTTTTATTTTTGACCAAAATCGACAGTTCCGGGGCTTAGGGTATTTCTCATATGCCACTAAACGGTTGAAGCTCATGTTCAAAAATGAGAATCCGAAATCAACTTCTGTCACCTTAGTGATACATTTTGGGATAGTACCTAAAGTTCCAAGCAGAAATTGGGGCACTTTTGAAATTTTCATTTTTGACCAAAATCGACAGGTCTGGGGTTTAGGGAATTTCTCATATGCCACAAAACGGTTGAAGCTCCTGTTCAAAAATGATGATCCGAAATCAACTTCTGTCACCTTAGTGATACATTTTGGGATAGTACCTAAAGTTTAAAGCAGAAATTGGGGCACTTTGAAATTTTTATTTTTGACCAAAATCGACAGTTCCGGGGCTTAGGGTATTTCTCATATGCCACTAAACGGTTGAAGCTCATGTTCAAAAATGAGAATCCGAAATCAACTTCTGTCACCTTAGTGATACATTTTGGGATAGTACCTAAAGTTCCAAGCAGAAATTGGGGCACTTTTGAAATTTTCATTTTTGACCAAAATCAGCAGGTTCGGGGCTTAGGGAATTTCTCATATGCCACTAAACGGTTGAAGCTCCTGTTCAAAAATGATGATCCGAAATCAACTTCTGTCACCTTAGTGATACATTTTGGGATAGTACCTAAAGTTTAAAGCAGAAATTGGAGCACTTTTGAATTTTCCATTTTTGACCAAAATCGACAGGTCCGGGGCTTAGGGAATTTCTCATATGCCACAAAACGGTTGAAGCTACTATACGGTTGAAGCTCCTGTTCAAAAATTATGCTCCGAAATCAACTTCTGTCACCTTAGTGATACATTTTGGGATAGTACCTAAAGTTTAAAGCCGAAATTGGAGCACTTTTGAAATTTCCATTTTTGACCAAAATCGACAGGTCCGGGGCTTAGGGAATTTCTCATATGCCACTAAACGGTTGAAGCTCCTGTTCAAAAATTATGCTCCAAAATCAACTTCTGTCACCTTAGTGATACATTTTGGGAAAGTACCTAAAGTTTAAAGCAGAAATTGGGGCACTTTTGAAATTTTTATTTTTGACCAAAATCGACAGGTCCGGGGCTTAGGGTATTTCTCATATGCCACTAAACGGTTGAAGCTCCTGTTCAAAAATGATGATCCGAAATCAAATTCTGTCACCTTAGTGATACATTTTGGGATAGTACCTTAAGTTCAAAGCAGAAATTGGGGCACTTTTGAAATTTTCATTTTTGACCAAAATCGACAGGTCCGGGGCTTAGGGAATTTCTCATATGCCACTAAACGGTTGAAGCTCCTGTTCAAAAATGATGCTCCAAAATCAACTTCTGTCACCTTAGTGATACATTTTGGGATAGTACCTAAAGTTTAAAGCAGAAATTGGGGCACTTTTGAAATTTTCATTTTTGACCAAAATCGACAGTTCCGGGGCTTAGGGAATTTCTCATATGCGACTAAACGGTTGAAGCTCCTGTTCAAAAATGATGATCCGAAATCAACTTCTGTCACCTTAGTGATACATTTTGGGATAGCACCTAAAGTTTAAAGCAGAAATTGTGGCACTTTTGAAATTTTCATTTTTGACCAAAATCGACAGGTCCGGGGCTTAGGGAATTTCTCATATGCCACTAAACGGTTGAAGCTCCTGTTCAAAAATGATGATCCGAAATCAACTTCTGTCACCTTAGTAATGCATTTTGGGATAGTACCTAAAGTTTAAAGCAGAAATTGGGGCACTTTTGAAATTTTCATTTTTGACCAAAATCGACAGGTCCGGGGCTTAGGGAATTTCTTATATGCCACTAAACGGTTGAAGCTCCTGTTCAAAAATGATGATCCGAAATCAACTTCTGTCACCTTAGTAATACATTTTGGGATAGTACCTAAAGTTTAAAGCAGAAATTGGTGCACTTTTGAAATTTTCATTTTTGACCAAAATCGACATGTCCGGGGCTTAGGGAATTTCTCATATGCCACTAAACGGTTGAAGCTCCTGTTCAAAAATGATGATCCGAAATCAACTTCTGTCACCGTAGTGATACATTTTGGGATAGTACCTAAAGTTTAAAGCAGAAATTGGGGCACTTTTGAAATTTTCATTTTTGACCAAAATTGACAGGTCCGGGGCTTAAGGTATTTCTCATATGCCACTAAACGGTTGAAGCTCCTGTTCAAAAATGATGCTCCAAAATCAACTTCTGTCACCTTAGTGATACATTTTGGGATAATACCTAAAGTTCAAAGCAGAAATTGGGGCACTTTTGAAATTTTCATTTTTGACCAAAATCGACAGGTCCGGGGCTTAGGGAATTTCTCATATGCCACTAAACGGTTGAAGCTCATGTTCAAAAATGATGATCCGAAATCAATTTCTGTCACCTTAGTGATACATTTTGGGATAATACCTAAAGTTCAAAGCAGAAATTGGGGCACTTTTGAAATTTTAATTTTTGACCAAAATCGACAGGTCGGGGCTTAGGGAATTTCACATATGCCACTAAACGGTTGAAGCTCCTGTTCAAAAATGATGATCCGAAATCAACTTCTGTCACCTTAGTGATACATTTTGGGATAGTACCTAAAGTTCAAAGCAGAAATTGGGGCACTTTTGACATTTTCATTTTTGACCAAAATCGACAGGTCCGGGGCTTAGGGAATTTCTCATATGCCACAAAACGGTTGAAGCTCCTGTTCAAAAATGATGCTCCAAAATCAACTTCTGTCACCTTAGTGATACATTTTGGGATAGTACCTAAAGTTTAAAGCAGAAATTGGAGCACTTTTGAAATTTCCATTTTTGACCAAAATCGACAGGTCCGGGGCTTAGGGAATTTCTCATATGCCACTAAACGGTTGAAGCTCCTGTTCAAAAATTATGCTCCGAAATCAACTTCTGTCACCTTAGTGATACATTTTGGGATAGTACCTAAAGTTTAAAGCAGAAATTGGGGCACTTTTGAAATTTTCATTTTTGACCAAAATCGACAGGTCCGGGGCTTAGGGAATTTCTCATATGCGACTAAACGGTTGAAGCTCCTGTTCAAAAATGATGCTCCGAAATCAACTTCTGTCACCTTAGTGATACATTTTGGGATCGCACCTAAAGTTTAAAGCAAAAATTGTGGCACTTTTGACATTTTCATTTTTGACCAAAATCGACAGGCCCGGGGCTTAGGGAATTTCTCATATGCCACAAAACGGTTGAAGCTCCTGTTCAAAAATGATGATCCGAAATCAAATTCTGTCACCTTTGTGATACATTTTGGGATAGTACCTAAAGTTTAAAGCAGAAATTGGAGCACTTTTGAAATTTCCATTTTTGACCAAAATCGACAGGTCCGGGCCTTAGGGAATTTCTCATATGCCACTAAACGGTTGAAGCTCCTGTTCAAAAATGATGCTCCAAAATAAACTTCTGTCACCTTAGTGATACATTTTGGGAAAGTACCTAAAGTTTAAAGCAGAAATTGGGGCACTTTTGAAATTTTTATTTTTGACCAAAATCGACAGGTCCGGGGCTTAGGGTATTTCTCATATGCCACTAAACGGTTGAAGCTCCTGTTCAAAAATGATGATCCGAAATCAAATTCTGTCACCTTTGTGATACATTTTGGGATAGTACCTAAAGTTTAAAGCAGAAATTGGAGCACTTTTGACATTTTCATTTTTGACCAAAATCGACAGGCCCGGGGCTTAGGGAATTTCTCATATGCCACAAAACGGTTGAAGCTCCTGTTCAAAAATGATGCTCCAAAATCAACTTCTGTCACCTTAGTGATACATTTTGGGATAGTACCTAAAGTTTAAAGCAGAAATTGGGGCACTTTTGAAATTTTCATTTTTGACCAAAATCGACAGGTCCGGGGCTTAGGGAATTTCTCATATGCCACAAATCGGTTGAAGCTACTATACGGTTGAAGCTCCTATTCAAAAATTATGCTCCGAAATCAACTTCTGTCACCTTAGTGATACATTTTGGGATAGTACCTAAAGTTTAAAGCAGAAATTGGAGCACTTTTGAAATTTCCATTTTTGACCAAAATCGACAGGCCCGGGGCTTAGGGAATTTCTCATATGCCACTAAACGGTTGAAGCTCCTGTTTAAAAATGATGCTCCAAAATCAACTTCTGTCACCTTAGTGATACATTTTGGGAAAGTACCTAAAGTTTAAAGCAGAAATTGGGGCACTTTTGAAATTTTCATTTTTGACCAGAATCGACAGGTTCGGGGCTTAGGGAATTTCTCATATGCCACTAAACGGTTGAAGCTCCTGTTAAAAAATGATGATCCGAAATCAACTTCTGTCACCTTAGTGATACATTTTGGGATAGCACCTAAAGTTTAAAGCAGAAATTGTGGCACTTTTGAAATTTTCATTTTTGACCAAAATCGACAGGTCCGGGGCTTAGGGAATTTCTCATATGCCACTAAACGGTTGAAGCTCCTGTTCAAAAATAATGATCCGAAATCAACTTCTGTCACCTTAGTGATACATTTTGGGATAGCACCTAAAGTTTAAAGCAGAAATTGGGGCACTTTTGACATTTTCATTTTTGACCAAAATCGACAGGTCCGGGGCTTAGGGAATTTCTCATATGCCACAAAACGGTTGAAGCTACTATACGGTTGAAGCTCCTGTTCAAAAATGATGCTCCAAAATCAACTTCTGTCACCTCAGTGATACATTTTGGGATAGTACCTAAAGTTTAAAGCAGAAATTGGGGCACTTTTGACATTTTCATTTTTGACCAAAATCGACAGTTCCGGGGCTTAGGGTATTTCTCATATGCCACTAAACGGTTGAAGCTCATGTTCAAAAATGAGAATCCGAAATCAACTTCTGTCACCTTAGTGATAAATTTTGGGATAGTACCTAAAGTTCAAAGCAGAAATTGGGGCACTTTTGAAATTTTCATTTTTGACCAAAATCGACAGGTCCGGGGCTTAGGGAATTTCTCATATGCCACTAAACGGTTGAAGCTCCTGTTCAAAAATGATGATCCGAAATCAACTTCTGTCACCTTAGTAATACATTTTGGGATAGTACCTAAAGTTTAAAGCAGAAATTGGGGCACTTTTGACATTTTCATTTTTGACCAAAATCGACAGGTCCGGGGCTTAGGGAATTTCTCATATGCCACTAAACGGTTGAAGCTCCTGTTCAAAAATGATGATCCGAAATCAACTTCTGTCACCGTAGTGATACATTTTGGGATAGTACCTAAAGTTTAAAGCAGAAATAGGGGCACTTTTGAAATTTTCATTTTTGACCAAAATTGACAGGTCCGGGGCTTAAGGTATTTCTCATACGCCACTAAACGGTTGAAGCTCCTGTTCAAAAATGATGATCCGAAATCAATTTCTGTCACCTTAGTGATACATTTTGGGATAATACCTAAAGTTCAAAGCAGAAATTGGGGCACTTTTGAAATTTTCATTTTTGACCAAAATCGACAGGTCCGGGGCTTAGGGAATTTCTCATATGCCACTAAACGGTTGAAGCTCCTGTTCAAAAATTATGCTCCAAAATCAACTTCTGTCACCTTAGTGATACATTTTGGGATAGTACCTAAAGTTTAAAGCAGAAATTGGGGCACTTTTGAAATTTTCATTTTTGACAAAAATCGACAGTTCCGGGGCTTACGGAATTTCTCATATGCGACTAAACGGTTGAAGCTCCTGTTCAAAAATGATGATCCGATATCAACTTCTGTCACCTTAGTGATACATTTTGGGATAGCACCTAAAGTTTAAATCAGAAATTGTGGCACTTTTGAAATTTTCATTTTTGACCAAAATCGACAGGTCCGGGGCTTAGGGAATTTCTCATATGCCACTAAACGGTTGAAGCTCCTGTTCAAAAATGATGATCCGAAATCAACTTCTGTCACCTTAGTAATACATTTTGGGATAGTACCTAAAGTTTAAAGCAGAAATTGGGGCACTTTTGACATTTTCATTTTTGACCAAAATCGACAGGTCCGGGGCTTAGGGTATTTCTCATATGCCACTAAACGGTTGAAGCTCCTGTTCAAAAATTATTCTCCAAAATCAACTTCTGTCACCTCAGTGATACATTTTGGGATAGTACCTAAAGTTTAAAGCAGAAATTGGGGCACTTTTGAAATTTTTATTTTTGACCAAAATCGACAGTTCCGGGGCTTAGGGTATTTCTCATATGCCACTAAATGGTTGAAGCTCATGTTCAAAAATGAGAATCCGAAATCAACTTCTGTCACCTTAGTGATAAATTTTGGGATAGTACCTAAAGTTCAAAGCAGAAATTGGGGCACTTTTGAAATTTTCATTTTTGACCAAAATCGACAGGTCCGGGGCTTAGGGAATTTCTCATATGCCACAAAACGGTTGAAGCTCCTGTTCAAAAATGATGCTCCAAAATCAACTTCTGTCACCTTAGTGATACATTTTGGGATAGTACCTAAAGTTTAAAGCAGAAATTGGGGCACTTTTGAAATTTTCATTTTTGACCAAAATCGACAGGTCCGGGGCTTAGGGAAGTTCTCATATGCCACTAAACGGTTGAAGCTCCTGTTCAAAAATGATGATCCGAAATCAACTTCTGTCACCTTAGTAATACATTTTGGGATAGTACCTAAAGTTTAAAGCAGAAATTGGGGCACTTTTGACATTTTCATTTTTGACCAAAATCGATAGGTCCGGGGCTTAGGGAATTTCTCATATGCCACTAAATGGTTGAAGCTCCTGTTCAAAAATTATGCTCCAAAATCAACTTCTGTCACCTCAGTGATACATTTTGGGATAGTACCTAAAGTTTAAAGCAGAAATTGGGGCACTCTTGAAATTTTTATTTTTGACCAAAATCGACAGGTCCGGGGCTTAGGGTATTTCTCATATGCCACTAAACGGTTGAAGCTCATGTTCAAAAATGAGAATCCGAAATCAACTTCTGTCACCTTAGTGATACATTTTGGGATAGTACCTAAAGTTTAAAGCAGAAATTGGGGCACTTTTGAAATTTTCATTTTTGACCAAAATCGACAGGTCCGGGGCTTAGGGAATTTCTCATATGCGACTAAACGGTTGAAGCTCCTGTTCAAAAATGATGCTCCGAAATCAACTTCTGTCACCTTAGTGATACATTTTGGGATAGCACCTAAAGTTTAAAGCAAAAATTGTGGCACTTTTGAAATTTTCATTTTTGACCAAAATCGACAGGTCCGGGGCTTAGGGAATTTCTCATATGCCACTAAACGGTTGAAGCTCCTGTTCAAAAATGATGATCCGAAATCAACTTCTGTCACCGTAGTGATACATTTTGGGATAGTACCTAAAGTTTAAAGCAGAAATTGGGGCACTTTTGAAATTTTCATTTTTGACCAAAATCGACAGTTCCGGGGCTTAGGGAATTTCTCATATGCCACTAAACGGTTGAAGCTCCTGTTCTAAAATTATGCTCCAAAATCAACTTCTGTCACCTTAGTGATACATTTTGGGATAGTACCTAAAGTTTAAAGCAGAAATTGGGGCACTTTTGAAATTTTTATTTTTGACCAAAATCGACAGGTCCGGGGCTTAGGGTATTTCTCATATGCCACTAAATGGTTGAAGCTCCTGTACAAAAATGATGATCCGAAATCAACTTCTGTCACCTTAGTGATACATTTTGGGATAGTACCTAAAGTTCAAAGCAGAAATTGGGGCACTTTTGACATTTTCATTTTTGACCAAAATCGACAGGTCTGGGGCTTAGGGAATTTCTCATATGCCACAAAACGGTTGAAGCTCCTGTTCAAAAATCATGCTCCGAAATCAACTTCTGTCACCTTAGTGATACATTTTGGGATAGTACCTAAAGTTTAAAGCAGAAATTGGGGCACTTTTGAAATTTTCATTTTTGACCAAAATCGACAGGTCCGGGGCTTAGGGAATTTCTCATATGCCACAAAACGGTTGAAGCTCCTGTTCAAAAATGATGCTCCAAAATCAACTTCTGTCACCTTAGTGATACATTTTGGGATAGTACCTAAAGTTTAAAGCAGAAATTGGAGCACTTTTGAAATTTCCATTTTTGACCAAAATTGACAGGTCCGGGGCTTAGGGAATTTCTCATATGCGACTAAACGGTTGAAGCTTCTGTTCAAAAATGATGCTCCGAAATCAACTTCTGTCACCTTAGTGATACATTTTGGGATAGCACCTAAAGTTTAAAGCAGAAATTGTGGCACTTTTGAAATTTTCATTTTTTACCAAAATCGACAGGTCCGGGGCTTAGGGAATTTATCATATGCCACTAAACGGTTGAAGCTCCTGTTCAAAAATTATGCTCCGAAATCAACTTCTGTCACCTTAGTGATACATTTTGGGATAGTACCTAAAGTTTAAAGCAGAAATTGGGGCACTTTTGAAATTTTCATTTTTGACCAAAATCGACAGGTCCGGGGCTTAGGGAATTTCTCATATGCCACTAAACGGTTGAAGCTCCTGTTCAAAAATGATGATCCGAAATCAACTTCTGTCACCTTAGTAATACATTTTGGGATAGTACCTAAAGTTTAAAGCAGAAATTGGGGCACTTTTTGACATTTTCATTTTTGACAAAAAAATCGACAGGTCCGGGGCTTAGGGAATTTCTCATATGCCACAAAACGGTTGAAGCTACTATACGGTTGAAGCTCCTGTTAAAAAATGATGCTCCGAAATCAACTTCTGTCACCTTAGTGATACATTTTGGTATAGTACCTAAAGTTTAAAGCAGAAATTGGAGCACTTTTGAAATTTCCATTTTTGACCAAAATCGACAGGTCCGGGGCTTAGGGTATTTCTCATATGCCACTAAACGGTTGAAGCTCCTGTTCAAAAATTATGATCCGAAATCAAATTCTGTCACCTTAGTGATACATTTTGGGATATTACCTAAAGTTCAAAGCAGAAATTGGGGCACTTTTGAAATTTTCATTTTTGACCAAAATCGACAGGTCCGGGGCTTAGGGAATTTCTCATATGCCACTAAACGGTTGAAGCTCATGTTCAAAAATGAGAATCCGAAATCAACTTCTGTCACCTTAGTGATACATTTTGGGATAGTACCTAAAGTTTAAAGCAGAAATTGGTGCACTTTTGACATTTTCATTTTTGACCAAAATCGACAGGCCCGGGGCTTAGGGAATTTCTCATATGCCACAAAACGGTTGAAGCTCCTGTTCAAAAATGATGCTCCAAAATCAACTTCTGTCACCTTAGTGATACATTTTGGGATAGTACCTAAAGTTTAAAGCAGAAATTGGGGCACTTTTGAAATTTTCATTGTTGACCAAAATCGACAGGTCCGGGGCTTAGGGAATTTCTCATATGCCACAAAACGGTTGAAGCTACTATACGGTTGAAGCTCCTGTTCAAAAATTATGCTCCGAAATCAACTTCTGTCACCTTAGTGATACATTTTGGGATAGTACCTAAAGTTTAAAGCAGAAATTGGAGCACTTTTGAAATTTCCATTTTTGACCAAAATCGACAGGTCCGCGGCTTAGGGAATTTCTCATATGCCACTAAATGTTTGAAGCTCCTGTTCAAAAATTATGCTCCAAAATCAACTTCTGTCACCTTAGTGATACATTTTGGGAAAGTACCTAAAGTTTAAAGCAGAAATTGGGGCACTTTTGAAATTTTTATTTTTGACCAAAATCGACAGGTCCGGGGCTTAGGGTATTTCTCATATGCCACTAAACGGTTGAAGCTCCTGTTCAAAAATGATGCTCCGAAATCAACTTCTGTCACCTTAGTGATACATTTTGGGATAGCACCTAAAGTTTAAAGCAAAAATTGTGGCACTTTTGAAATTTTCATTTTTTACCAAAATCGACAGGTTCGGGGCTTAGGGAATTTCTCATATGCCACTAAACGGTTGAAGCTCCTGTTCAAAAATGATGATCCGAAATCAACTTCTGTCACCTTAGTGATACATTTTGGGATAGCTCCTAAAGTTTAAAGCAGAAATTGTGGCACTTTTGAAATTTTCATTTTTGACCAAAATCGACAGGTCCGGGGCTTAGGGAATTTCTCATATGCCACTAAACGGTTGAAGCTCCTGTTCAAAAATGATGATCCGAAATCAACTTCTGTCACCTTAGTAATACATTTTGGGATAGTACCTAAAGTTTAAAGCAGAAATTGGTGCACTTTTGACATTTTCATTTTTGACCAAAATCGACAGGTCCGGGGCTTAGGGAATTTCTCATTTGCCACAAAACGGTTGAAGCTCCTGTTCAAAAATGATGCTCCAAAATCAACTTCTGTCACCTTAGTGATACATTTTGGGATAGTACCTAAAGTTTAAAGCAGAAATTGGGGCACTTTTGAAATTTTCATTTTTGACCAAAATCGACAGTTCCGGGGCTTAGGGAATTTCTCATATGCGACTAAACGGTTGAAGCTCCTGTTCAAAAATGATGATCCGAAATCAACTTCTGTCACCTTAGTGATACATTTTGGGATAGCACCTAAAGTTTAAAGCAGAAATTGTGGCACTTTTGAAATTTTCATTTTTGACCAAAATCGACAGGTCCGGGGCTTAGGGAATTTCTCATATGCCACTAAACGGTTGAAGCTCCTGTTCAAAAATGATGATCCGAAATCAACTTCTGTCACCTTAGTAATACATTTTTGGATAGTACCTAAAGTTTAAAGCAGAAATTGGGGCACTTTTGACATTTTCATTTTTGACCAAAATCGACAGGTCCGGGGCTTAGGGAATTTCTCATATGCCACTAAACGGTTGAAGCTCCTGTTCAAAAATTATGCTCCAAAATCAACTTCTGTCACCTCAGTGATACATTTTGGGATAGTACCTAAAGTTTAAAGAAGAAATTGGGGCACTTTTGAAATTTTTATTTTTGACCAAAATCGACAGTTCCGGGGCTTAGGGTATTTCTCATATGCCACTAAACGGTTGAAGCTCATGTTCAAAAATGAGAATCCGAAATCAACTTCTGTCACCTTAGTGATACATTTTGGGATAGTACCTAAAGTTCAAAGCAGAAATTGGGGCACTTTTGAAATTTTCATTTTTGACCAAAATCGACAGGTCTGGGGCTTAGGGAATTTCTCATATGCCACAAAACGGTTGAAGCTCCTGTTCAAAAATGATGCTCCAAAATCAACTTCTGTCACCTTAGTGATACATTTTGGGATAGTACCTAAAGTTTAAAGCAGAAATTGGGGCACTTTTGAAATTTTCATTTTTGACCAAAATCGACAGGTCCGGGGCTTAGGGAATTTCTCATATGCCACTAAACGGTTGAAGCTCCTGTTCAAAAATGATGATCCGAAATCAACTTCTGTCACCTTAGTAATACATTTTGGGATAGTACCTAAAGTTTAAAGTAGAAATTGGGGCACTTTTGACATTTTCATTTTTGACCAAAATCGACAGGTCCGGGGCTTAGGGAATTTCTCATATGCCACAAAACGGTTGAAGCTACTATACGGTTGAAGCTCCTGTTCAAAAATTATGCTCCGAAATCAACTTCTGTCACCTTAGTGATACATTTTGGGATAGTACCTAAAGTTTAAAGCAGAAATTGGAGCACTTTTGAAATTTCCATTTTTGACCAAAATCGACAGGTCCGAGGCTTAGGGAATTTCTCATATGCCACTAAACGGTTGAAGCTCCTGTTCAAAAATTATGCTCCAAAATCAACTTCTGTCACCTTAGTGATACATTTTGGGAAAGTACCTAAAGTTTAAAGCAGAAATTGGGGCACTTTTGAAATTTTTATTTTTGACCAAAATCGACAGGTCCAGGGCTTAGGGTATTTCTCATATGCCACTAAACGGTTGAAGCTCATGTACAAAAATGAGAATCCGAAATCAACTTCTGTCACCTTAGTGATAAATTTTGGGATAGTACCTAAAGTTCAAAGCAGAAATTGGGGCACTTTTGAAATTTTCATTTTTGACCAAAATCGACAGGTCCGGGGCTTAGGGAATTTCTCATATGCCACAAAACGGTTGAAGCTCATGTTCAAAAATGAGAATCCGAAATCAACTTCTGTCACCTTAGTGATACATTTTGGGATAGTACCTAAAGTTTAAAGCAGAAATTGGGGCACTTTTGAAATTTTCATTTTTGACCAAAATCGACAGTTCCGGGGCTTAGGGAATTTCTCATATGCGACTAAACGGTTGAAGCTCCTGTTCAAAAATGATGATCCGAAATCAACTTCTGTCACCTTAGTGATACATTTTGGGATAGCACCTAAAGTTTAAAGCAGAAATTGTGGCACTTTTGAAATTTTCATTTTTGACCAAAATCGACAGGTTCGGGGCTTAGGGAATTTCTCATATGCCACTAAACGGTTGAAGCTCCTGTTCAAAAATGAGAATCCGAAATCAACTTCTGTCACCTTAGTGATACATTTTGGGATAGTACCTAAAGTTTAAAGCAGAAATTGGGGCACTTTTGAAATTTTCATTTTTGACCAAAATCGACAGGTCCGGGGCTTAGGGAATTTCTCATATGCCACTAAACGGTTGAAGCTCCTGTTCAAAAATGATGATCCGAAATCAACTTCTGTCACCTTAGTAATACATTTTGGGATAGTACCTAAAGTTTAAAGCAGAAATTGGGGCACTTTTGACATTTTCATTTTTGACCAAAATCGACAGGTCCGGGGCTTAGGGAATTTCTCATATGCCACAAAACGGTTGAAGCTACTATACGGTTGAAGCTCCTGTTCAAAAATTATGCTCCGAAATCAACTTCTGTCACCTTAGTGATACATTTTGGGATAGTACCTAAAGTTTAAAGCAGAAATTGGAGCACTTTTGAAATTTCCATTTTTGACCAAAATCAACATGTCCGGGGCTTAGGGAATTTCTCATATGCCACTAAACGGTTGAAGCCCATGTTCAAAAATGAGAATCCGAAATCAACTTCTGTCACCTTAGTGATACATTTTGGGATAGTACCTAAAGTTTAAAGCAGAAATTGGTGCACTTTTGACATTTTAATTTTTGACCAAAATCGACAGGTCCGGGGCTTAGGGAATTTCTCATTTGCCACAAAACGGTTGAAGCTCCTGTTCAAAAATGATGCTCCAAAATCAACTTCTGTCACCTTAGTGATACATTTTGGGATAGTACCTAAAGTTTAAAGCAGAAATTGGGGCACTTTTGAAATTTTCATTTTTGACCAAAATCGACAGTTCCGGGGCTTAGGGAATTTCTCATATGCGACTAAACGGTTGAAGCTCCTGTTCAAAAATTATGCTCCAAAATCAACTTCTGTCACCTTAGTGATACATTTTGGGAAAGTACCTAAAGTTTAAAGCAGAAATTGGGGCACTTTTGAAATTTTTATTTTTGACCAAAATCGACAGGTCCGGGGCTTAGGGAATTTCTCATATGCCACTAAACGGTTGAAGCCCATGTTCAAAAATGAGAATCCGAAATCAACTTCTGTCACCTTAGTGATACATTTTGGGATAGTACCTAAAGTTTAAAGCAGAAATTGGTGCACTTTTGACATTTTAATTTTTGACCAAAATCGACAGGTCCGGGGCTTAGGGAATTTCTCATATGCCACAAAACGGTTGAAGCTCCTGTTCAAAAATGATGCTCCAAAATCAACTTCTGTCACCTTAGTGATACATTTTGGGATAGTACCTAAAGTTTAAAGCAGAAATTGGAGTACTTTTGAAATTTCCATTTTTGACCAAAATCGACAGGTCCGGGGCTTAGGGAATTTCTCATATGCCACTAAACGGTTGAAGCTCCTGTTCAAAAATTATGCTCCAAAATCAACTTCTGTCACCTCAGTGATACATTTTGGGATAGTACCTAAAGTTTAAAGCAGAAATTGGGGCACTTTTGAAATTTTTATTTTTGACCAAAATCGACAGTTCCGGGGCTTAGGGTATTTCTCATATGCCACTAAACGGTTGAAGCTCATGTTCAAAAATGAGAATCCGAAATCAACTTCTGTCACCTTAGTGATACATTTTGGGATAGTACCTAAAGTTCAAAGCAGAAATTGGGGCACTTTTGAAATTTTCATTTTTGACCAAAATCGACAGGTCCGGGGCTTAGGGAATTTCTCATATGCCACAAAACGGTTGAAGCTCCTGTTCAAAAATGATGCTCCAAAATCAACTTCTGTCACCTTAGTGATACATTTTGGGATAGTACCTAAAGTTTAAAGCAGAAATTGGGGCACTTTTGAAATTTTCATTTTTGACCAAAATCGACAGGTCCGGGGCTTAGGGAATTTCTCATATGCCACTAAACGGTTGAAGCTCCTGTTCAAAAATGATGATCCGAAATCAACTTCTGTCACCTTAGTAATACATTTTGGGATAGTACCTAAAGTTTAAAGTAGAAATTGGGGCACTTTTGACATTTTCATTTTTGACCAAAATCGACAGGTCCGGGGCTTAGGGAATTTCTCATATGCCACAAAACGGTTGAAGCTACTATACGGTTGAAGCTCCTGTTCAAAAATTATGCTCCGAAATCAACTTCTGTCACCTTAGTGATACATTTTGGGATAGTACCTAAAGTTTAAAGCAGAAATTGGAGCACTTTTGAAATTTCCATTTTTGACCAAAATCGACAGGTCTGGGGCTTAGGGTATTTCTCATATGCCACTAAACGGTTGAAGCTCCTGTTCAAAAATGATGCTCCAAAATCAACTTCTGTCACCTCAGTGATACATTTTGGGATAGTACCTAAAGTTTAAAGCAGAAATTGGGGCACTTTTGAAATTTTTATTTTTGACCAAAATCGACAGGTCCGGGGCTTAGGGTATTTCTCATATGCCACTAAACGGTTGAAGCTCATGTTCAAAAATGAGAATCCGAAATCAACTTCTGTCACCTAAGTGATACATTTTGGGATAGTACCTAAAGTTTAAAGCAGAAATTGGTGCACTTTTGAAATTTTCATTTTTGACCAAAATCGACAGGTCCGGGGCTTAGGGAATTTCTCATATGCCACAAAACGGTTGAAGCTCCTGTTCAAAAATGATGCTCCAAAATCAACTTCTGTCACCTTAGTGATACATTTTGGGATAGTACCTAAAGTTTAAAGCAGAAATTGGAGT
This sequence comes from Pseudophryne corroboree, assembly GCF_028390025.1. NCBI lineage: Eukaryota > Metazoa > Chordata > Amphibia > Anura > Myobatrachidae > Pseudophryne > Pseudophryne corroboree. The sequence goes on along the minus strand of NW_026968026.1, from coordinate 86,708 downwards.
ACTTTTGAAATTTCCATTTTTGACCAAAATCGACAGGTCCGGGGCTTAGGGAATTTCTCATATGCCACTAAACGGTTGAAGCTCCTGTTCAAAAATTATGCTCCAAAATCAACTTCTGTCACCTCAGTGATACATTTTGGGATAGTACCTAAAGTTTAAAGCAGAAATTGGGGCACTTTTGAAATTTTTATTTTTGACCAAAATCGACAGTTCCGGGGCTTAGGGTATTTCTCATATGCCACTAAACGGTTGAAGCTCATGTTCAAAAATGAGAATCCGAAATCAACTTCTGTCACCTTAGTGATACATTTTGGGATAGTACCTAAAGTTCAAAGCAGAAATTGGGGCACTTTTGAAATTTTCATTTTTGACCAAAATCGACAGGTCCGGGGCTTAGGGAATTTCTCATATGCGACTAAACGGTTGAAGCTCCTGTTCAAAAATGATGCTCCGAAATCAACTTCTGTCACCTTAGTGATACATTTTGGGATAGCACCTAAAGTTTAAAGCAGAAATTGGGGCACTTTTGACATTTTCATTTTTGACCAAAATCGACAGGTCCGGGGCTTAGGGAATTTCTCATATGCCACAAAACGGTTGAAGCTACTATACGGTTGAAGCTCCTGTTCAAAAATTATGCTCCGAAATCAACTTCTGTCACCTTAGTGATACATTTTGGGATAGTACCTAAAGTTTAAAGCAGAAATTGGAGCACTTTTGAAATTTCCATTTTTGACCAAAATCAACATGTCCGGGGCTTAGGGAATTTCTCATATGCCACTAAACGGTTGAAGCCCATGTTCAAAAATGAGAATCCGAAATCAACTTCTGTCACCTTAGTGATACATTTTGGGATAGTACCTAAAGTTTAAAGCAGAAATTGGTGCACTTTTGACATTTTAATTTTTGACCAAAATCGACAGGTCCGGGGCTTAGGGAATTTCTCATTTGCCACAAAACGGTTGAAGCTCCTGTTCAAAAATGATGCTCCAAAATCAACTTCTGTCACCTTAGTGATACATTTTGGGATAGTACCTAAAGTTTAAAGCAGAAATTGGGGCACTTTTGAAATTTTCATTTTTGACCAAAATCGACAGTTCCGGGGCTTAGGGAATTTCTCATATGCGACTAAACGGTTGAAGCTCCTGTTCAAAAATTATGCTCCAAAATCAACTTCTGTCACCTTAGTGATACATTTTGGGAAAGTACCTAAAGTTTAAAGCAGAAATTGGGGCACTTTTGAAATTTTTATTTTTGACCAAAATCGACAGGTCCGGGGCTTAGGGAATTTCTCATATGCCACTAAACGGTTGAAGCCCATGTTCAAAAATGAGAATCCGAAATCAACTTCTGTCACCTTAGTGATACATTTTGGGATAGTACCTAAAGTTTAAAGCAGAAATTGGTGCACTTTTGACATTTTAATTTTTGACCAAAATCGACAGGTCCGGGGCTTAGGGAATTTCTCATATGCCACAAAACGGTTGAAGCTCCTGTTCAAAAATGATGCTCCAAAATCAACTTCTGTCACCTTAGTGATACATTTTGGGATAGTACCTAAAGTTTAAAGCAGAAATTGGAGTACTTTTGAAATTTCCATTTTTGACCAAAATCGACAGGTCCGGGGCTTAGGGAATTTCTCATATGCCACTAAACGGTTGAAGCTCCTGTTCAAAAATTATGCTCCAAAATCAACTTCTGTCACCTCAGTGATACATTTTGGGATAGTACCTAAAGTTTAAAGCAGAAATTGGGGCACTTTTGAAATTTTTATTTTTGACCAAAATCGACAGTTCCGGGGCTTAGGGTATTTCTCATATGCCAACTAAACGGTTGAAGCTCATGTTCAAAAATGAGAATCAGAAATCAACTTCTGTCACCTTAGTGATACATTTTGGGATAGTACCTAAAGTTCAAAGCAGAAATTGGGGCACTTTTGAAATTTTCATTTTTGACCAAAATCGACAGGTCCGGGGCTTAGGGAATTTCTCATATGCCACAAAACGGTTGAAGCTCCTGTTCAAAAATGATGCTCCAAAATCAACTTCTGTCACCTTTGTGATACATTTTGGGATAGTACCTAAAGTTTAAAGCAGAAATTGGGGCACTTTTGAAATTTTCATTTTTGACCAAAATCGACAGGTCCGGGGCTTAGGGAATTTCTCATATGCCACTAAACGGTTGAAGCTCCTGTTCAAAAATGATGATCCGAAATCAACTTCTGTCACCTTAGTAATACATTTTGGGATAGTACCTAAAGTTTAAAGTAGAAATTGGGGCACTTTTGACATTTTCATTTTTGACCAAAATCGACAGGTCCGGGGCTTAGGGAATTTCTCATATGCCACAAAACGGTTGAAGCTACTATACGGTTGAAGCTCCTGTTCAAAAATTATGCTCCGAAATCAACTTCTGTCACCTTAGTGATACATTTTGGGATAGTACCTAAAGTTTAAAGCAGAAATTGGAGCACTTTTGAAATTTCCATTTTTGACCAAAATCGACAGGTCTGGGGCTTAGGGTATTTCTCATATGCCACTAAACGGTTGAAGCTCCTGTTCAAAAATGATGATCCGAAATCAAATTCTGCCACCTTAGTGATACAATTTGGGATAGTACCTTAAGTTCAAAGCAGAAATTGGGGCACTTTTGAAATTTTCATTTTTGACCAAAATCGACAGTTCCGGGGCTTAGGGAATTTCTCATATGCGACTAAACGGTTGAAGCTCCTGTTCAAAAATTATGCTCCAAAATCAACTTCTGTCACCTCAGTGATACATTTTGGGATAGTACCTAAAGTTCAAAGCAGAAATTGGGGCACTTTTGAAATTTTTATTTTTGACCAAAATCGACAGGTCCGGGGCTTAGGGAATTTCTCATATGCCACTAAACGGTTGAAGCTCATGTTCAAAAATGAGAATCCGAAATCAACTTCTGTCACCTTAGTGATACATTTTGGGATAGTACCTAAAGTTTAAAGCAGATATTGGTGCACTTTTGACATTTTAATTTTTGACCATAATCGACAGGTCCGGGGCTTAGGGAATTTCTCATTTGCCACAAAACGGTTGAAGCTCCTGTTCAAAAATGATGCTCCAAAATCAACTTCTGTCACCTTAGTGATACATTTTGGGATAGTACCTAAAGTTCAAAGCAGAAATTGGGGCACTTTTGAAATTTCTATTTTTGACCAAAATCGACAGGTCCGGGGCTTAGGGAATTTCTCATATGGCACTAAACGGTTGAAGCTCCTGTTCAAAAATGATGCTCCAAAATCAACTTCTGTCACCTCAGTGATACATTTTGGGATAGTACCTAAAGTTTAAAGCAGAAATTGGGGCACTTTTGAAATTTTTATTTTTGACCAAAATCGACAGGTCCGGGGCTTAGGGTATTTCTCATATGCCACTAAACGGTTGAAGCTCATGTTCAAAAATGAGAATCCGAAATCAACTTCTGTCACCTAAGTGATACATTTTGGGATAGTACCTAAAGTTTAAAGCAGAAATTGGTGCACTTTTGAAATTTTCATTTTTGACCAAAATCGACAGGTCCGGGGCTTAGGGAATTTCTCATATGCCACAAAACGGTTGAAGCTCCTGTTCAAAAATGATGCTCCAAAATCAACTTCTGTCACCTTAGTGATACATTTTGGGATAGTACCTAAAGTTTAAAGCAGAAATTGGAGTACTTTTGAAATTTCCATTTTTGACCAAAATCGACAGGTCCGGGGCTTAGGGAATTTCTCATATGCCACTAAACGGTTGAAGCTCCTGTTCAAAAATTATGCTCCAAAATCAACTTCTGTCACCTCAGTGATACATTTTGGGATAGTACCTAAAGTTTAAAGCAGAAATTGGGGCACTTTTGAAATTTTTATTTTTGACCAAAATCGACAGTTCCGGGGCTTAGGGTATTTCTCATATGCCACTAAACGGTTGAAGCTCATGTTCAAAAATGAGAATCCGAAATCAACTTCTGTCACCTTAGTGATACATTTTGGGATAGTACCTAAAGTTCAAAGCAGAAATTGGGGCACTTTTGAAATTTTCATTTTTGACCAAAATCGACAGGTCCGGGGCTTAGGGAATTTCTCATATGCCACTAAACGGTTGAAGCTCCTGTTCAAAAATGATGATCCGAAATCAACTTCTGTCACCTTAGTAATACATTTTGGGATAGTACCTAAAGTTTAAAGTAGAAATTGAGGCACTTTTGACATTTTCATTTTTGACCAAAATCGACAGGTCCGGGGCTTAGGGAATTTCTCATATGCCACAAAACGGTTGAAGCTACTATACGGTTGAAGCTCCTGTTCAAAAATTATGCTCCGAAATCAACTTCTGTCACCTTAGTGATACATTTTGGGATAGTACCTAAAGTTTAAAGCAGAAATTGGAGCACTTTTGAAATTTCCATTTTTGACCAAAATCGACAGGTTCGGGGCTTAGGGAATTTCTCATATGCCACTAAACGGTTGAAGCTCCTGTTCAAAAATTATGCTCCAAAATCAACTTCTGTCACCTCAGTGATACATTTTGGGATAGTACCTAAAGTTTAAAGCAGAAATTGGGGCACTTTTGAAATTTTTATTTTTGACCAAAATCGACAGGTCCGGGGCTTAGGGTATTTCTCATATGCCACTAAACGGTTGAAGCTCATGTTCAAAAATGAGAATCCGAAATCAACTTCTGTCACCTTAGTGATACATTTTGGGATAGTACCTAAAGTTCAAAGCAGAAATTGGGGCACTTTTGAAATTTTTATTTTTGACCAAAATCGACAGGTCCGGGGCTTAGGGAATTTCTCATATGGCACTAAACGGTTGAAGCTCCTGTTCAAAAATGATGCTCCAAAATCAACTTCTGTCACCTCAGTGATACATTTTGGGATAGTACCTAAAGTTTAAAGCAGAAATTGGGGCACTTTTGAAATTTTTATTTTTGACCAAAATCGACAGGTCCGGGGCTTAGGGTATTTCTCATATGCCACTAAACGGTTGAAGCTCATGTTCAAAAATGAGAATCCGAAATCAACTTCTGTCACCTTAGTGATACATTTTGGGATAGTACCTAAAGTTTAAAGCAGAAATTGGTGCACTTTTGAAATTTTCATTTTTGACCAAAATCGACAGGTCCGGGGCTTAGGGAATTTCTCATATGCCACAAAACGGTTGAAGCTCCTGTTCAAAAATGATGCTCCAAAATCAACTTCTGTCACCTTAGTGATACATTTTGGGATAGTACCTAAAGTTTAAAGCAGAAATTGGAGTACTTTTGAAATTTCCATTTTTGACCAAAATCGACAGGTCCGGGGCTTAGGGAATTTCTCATATGCCACTAAACGGTTGAAGCTCCTGTTCAAAAATTATGCTCCAAAATCAACTTCTGTCACCTCAGTGATACATTTTGGGATAGTACCTAAAGTTTAAAGCAGAAATTGGGGCACTTTTGAAATTTTTATTTTTGACCAAAATCGACAGTTCCGGGGCTTAGGGTATTTCTCATATGCCACTAAACGGTTGAAGCTCATGTTCAAAAATGAGAATCCGAAATCAACTTCTGTCACCTTAGTGATACATTTTGGGATAGTACCTAAAGTTCAAAGCAGAAATTGGGGCACTTTTGAAATTTTTATTTTTGACCAAAATCGACAGTTTCGGGGCTTAGGGTATTTCTCATATGCCACTAAACGGTTGAAGCTCATGTTCAAAAATGAGAATCCGAAATCAACTTCTGTCACCTTAGTGATAAATTTTGGGATAGTACCTAAAGTTCAAAGCAGAAATTGGGGCACTTTTGAAATTTTCATTTTTGACCAAAATCGACAGGTCCGGGGCTTAGGGAATTTCTCATATGCCACAAAACGGTTGAAGCTCATGTTCAAAAATGAGAATCCGAAATCAACTTCTGTCACCTTAGTGATACATTTTGGGATAGTACCTAAAGTTTAAAGCAGAAATTGGGGCACTTTTGAAATTTTCATTTTTGACCAAAATCGACAGTTCCGGGGCTTAGGGAATTTCTCATATGCGACTAAACGGTTGAAGCTCCTGTTCAAAAATGATGATCCGAAATCAACTTCTGTCACCTTAGTGATACATTTTGGGATAGCACCTAAAGTTTAAAGCAGAAATTGTGGCACTTTTGACTTTTTCATTTTTGACCAAAATCGACAGGTCTCGGGCTTAGGGAATTTCTCATATGCCACTAAACGGTTGAAGCTCCTGTTCAAAAATTATGCTCCAAAATCAACTTCTGTCACCTCAGTGATACATTTTGGGAAAGTACCTAAAGTTTAAAGCAGAAATTGGGGCACTTTTGAAATTTTTATTTTTGACCAAAATCGACAGTTCCGGGGCTTAGGGTATTTCTCATATGCCACTAAACGGTTGAAGCTCATGTTCAAAAATGAGAATCCGAAATCAACTTCTGTCACCTTAGTGATACATTTTGGGATAGTACCTAAAGTTTAAAGCAGAAATTGGTGCACTTTTGACATTTTAATTTTTGACCAAAATCGACAGGTCCGGGGCTTAGGAAATTTCTCATTTGCCACAAAACGGTTGAAGCGCCTGTTCAAAAATGATGCACCAAAATCAACTTCTGTCACCTTAGTGATACATTTTGGGATAGCACCTAAAGTTTAAAGCAGAAATTGTGGGACTTTTGAAATTTTCATTTTTGACCAAAATCGACAGGTCCGGGGCTTAGGGAATTTCCCATATGCCACTAAACGGTTGAAGCTCCTGTTCAAAAATGATGATCCGAAATCAACTTCTGTCACCTTAGTAATACATTTTGGGATAGTACCTAAAGTTTAAAGCAGAAATTGGGGCACTTTTGACATTTTCATTTTTGACCAAAATCGACAGGTCCGGGGCTTAGGGAATTTCTCATATGCCACTAAACGGTTGAAGCTCCTGTTCAAAAATTATGCTCCAAAATCAACTTCTGTCACCTCAGTGATACATTTTGGGATAGTACCTAAAGTTTAAAGCAGAAATTGGGGCACTTTTGAAATTTTTATTTTTGACCAAAATCGACAGGTCCGGGGCTTAGGGTATTTCTCATATGCCACTAAACGGTTGAAGCTCATGTTCAAAAATGAGAATCCGAAATCAACTTCTGTCACCTTAGTGATAAATTTTGGGATAGTACCTAAAGTTCAAAGCAGAAATTGGGGCACTTTTGAAATTTTCATTTTTGACCAAAATCGACAGGTCCGGGGCTTAGGGAATTTCTCATATGCCACAAAACGGTTGAAGCTCCTGTTCAAAAATGATGCTCCAAAATCAACTTCTGTCACCTTAGTGATACATTTTGGGATAGTACCTAAAGTTTAAAGCAGAAATTGTGGCACTTTTGACTTTTTCATTTTTGACCAAAATCGACAGGTCTCGGGCTTAGGGAATTTCTCATATGCCACTAAACGGTTGAAGCTCCTGTTCAAAAATTATGCTCCAAAATCAACTTCTGTCACCTCAGTGATACATTTTGGGAAAGTACCTAAAGTTTAAAGCAGAAATTGGGGCACTTTTGAAATTTTTATTTTTGACCAAAATCGACAGTTCCGGGGCTTAGGGTATTTCTCATATGCCACTAAACGGTTGAAGCTCATGTTCAAAAATGAGAATCCGAAATCAACTTCTGTCACCTTAGTGATACATTTTGGGATAGTACCTAAAGTTTAAAGCAGAAATTGGTGCACTTTTGACATTTTAATTTTTGACCAAAATCGACAGGTCCGGGGCTTAGGAAATTTCTCATTTGCCACAAAACGGTTGAAGCGCCTGTTCAAAAATGATGCACCAAAATCAACTTCTGTCACCTTAGTGATACATTTTGGGATAGCACCTAAAGTTTAAAGCAGAAATTGTGGGACTTTTGAAATTTTCATTTTTGACCAAAATCGACAGGTCCGGGGCTTAGGGAATTTCCCATATGCCACTAAACGGTTGAAGCTCCTGTTCAAAAATGATGATCCGAAATCAACTTCTGTCACCTTAGTAATACATTTTGGGATAGTACCTAAAGTTTAAAGCAGAAATTGGGGCACTTTTGACATTTTCATTTTTGACCAAAATCGACAGGTCCGGGGCTTAGGGAATTTCTCATATGCCACTAAACGGTTGAAGCTCCTGTTCAAAAATTATGCTCCAAAATCAACTTCTGTCACCTCAGTGATACATTTTGGGATAGTACCTAAAGTTTAAAGCAGAAATTGGGGCACTTTTGAAATTTTTATTTTTGACCAAAATCGACAGGTCCGGGGCTTAGGGTATTTCTCATATGCCACTAAACGGTTGAAGCTCATGTTCAAAAATGAGAATCCGAAATCAACTTCTGTCACCTTAGTGATAAATTTTGGGATAGTACCTAAAGTTCAAAGCAGAAATTGGGGCACTTTTGAAATTTTCATTTTTGACCAAAATCGACAGGTCCGGGGCTTAGGGAATTTCTCATATGCCACAAAACGGTTGAAGCTCCTGTTCAAAAATGATGCTCCAAAATCAACTTCTGTCACCTTAGTGATACATTTTGGGATAGTACCTAAAGTTTAAAGCAGAAATTGGAGTACTTTTGAAATTTCCATTTTTGACCAAAATCGACAGGTCCGGGGCTTAGGGAATTTCTCATATGCCACTAAACGGTTGAAGCTCCTGTTCAAAAATTATGCTCCGAAATCAACTTCTGTCACCTTAGTGATACATTTTGGGATAGTACCTAAAGTTTAAAGCAGAAATTGGGGCACTTTTGAAATTTTCATTTTTGACCAAAATCGACAGGTCCGGGGCTTAGGGAATTTCTCATATGCCACTAAACGGTTGAAGCTCCTGTTCAAAAATGATGATCCGAAATCAACTTCTGTCACCTTAGTAATACATTTTGGGATAGTACCTAAAGTTTAAAGCAGAAATTGGGGCACTTTTGACATTTCCATTTTTGACCAAAATCGACAGGTCCGGGGCTTAGGGAATTTCTCATATGCCACTAAACGGTTGAAGCTCCTGTTCAAAAATTATGCTCCAAAATCAACTTCTGTCACCTTAGTGATACATTTTGGGAAAGTACCTAAAGTTTAAAGCAGAAATTGGGGCACTTTTGAAATTTTTATTTTTGACCAAAATCGACAGGTCCGGGGCTTAGGGTATTTCTCATATGCCACTAAACGGTTGAAGCTCCTGTTCAAAAATGATGATCCGAAATCAAATTCTGTCACCTTAGTGATACATTTTGGGATAGTACCTAAAGTTCAAAGCAGAAATTGGGGCACTTTTGAAATTTTCATTTTTCACCAAAATCGACAGGTCCGGGGCTTAGGGAATTTCTCATTTGCCACAAAACGGTTGAAGCTCCTGTTCAAAAATGATGCTCCAAAATCAACTTCTGTCACCTTAGTGATACATTTTGGGATAGTACCTAAAGTTTAAAGCAGAAATTGGGGCACTTTTGAAATTTTCATTTTTGACCAAAATCGACAGTTCCGGGGCTTAGGGAATTTCTCATATGCGACTAAACGGTTGAAGCTCCTGTTCAAAAATGATGATCCGAAATCAACTTCTGTCACCTTAGTGATACATTTTGGGATAGCACCTAAAGTTTAAAGCAGAAATTGTGGCACTTTTGAAATTTTCATTTTTGTCCAAAATCGACAGGTCCGGGGCTTAGGGAATTTCTCATATGCCACTAAACGGTTGAAGCTCCTGTTCAAAAATGATGATCCGAAATCAACTTCTGTCACCTTAGTAATACATTTTGGGATAGTACCTAAAGTTTAAAGCAGAAATTGGGGCACTTTTGACATTTTCATTTTTGACCAAAATCGACAGGTCCGGGGCTTAGGGAATTTCTCATATGCCACTAAACGGTTGAAGCTCCTGTTCAAAAATTATGCTCCAAAATCAACTTCTGTCACCTCAGTGATACATTTTGGGATAGTACCTAAAGTTTAAAGCAGAAATTGGGGCACTTTTGAAATTTTTATTTTTGACCAAAATCGACAGGTCCGGGGCTTAGGGTATTTCTCATATGCCACTAAACGGTTGAAGCTCATGTTCAAAAATGAGAATCCGAAATCAACTTCTGTCACCTTAGTGATACATTTTGGGATAGTACCTAAAGTTTAAAGCAGAAATTGGTGCACTTTTGAAATTTTCATTTTTGACCAAAATCGACAGGTCCGGGGCTTAGGGAATTTCTCATATGCCACTAAACGGTTGAAGCTCCTGTTCAAAAATTATGCTCCGAAATCAACTTCTGTCACCTTAGTGATACATTTTGGGATAGTACCTAAAGTTTAAAGCAGAAATTGGGGCACTTTTGAAATTTTCATTTTTGACCAAAATCGACAGGTCCGGGGCTTAGGGAATTTCTCATATGCGCCTAAATGGTTGAAGCTCCTGTTCAAAAATTATGCTCCAAAATCAACTTCTGTCACCTTAGTGATACATTTTGGGAAAGTACCTAAAGTTTAAAGCAGAAATTGGGGCACTTTTGAAATTTTTATTTTTGACCAAAATCGACAGGTCCGGGGCTTAGGGTATTTCTCATATGCCACTAAACGGTTGAAGCTCCTGTTCAAAAATGATGATCCGAAATCAAATTCTGTCACCTTAGTGATACATTTTGGGATAGTACCTAAAGTTCAAAGCAGAAATTGGGGCACTTTTGAAATTTTCATTTTTGACCAAAATCGACAGGTCCGGGGCTTAGGGAATTTCTCATATGCCACTAAACGGTTGAAGCTCCTGTTCAAAAATGATGATCCGAAATCAACTTCTGTCACCTTAGTAATACATTTTGGGATAGTACCTAAAGTTTAAAGCAGAAATTGGGGCACTTTTGACATTTTCATTTTTGACCAAAATCGACAGGTCCGGGGCTTAGGGAATTTCTCATATGCCACAAAACGGTTGAAGCTAATATACGCTTGAAGCTACTGTTCAAAAATTTTGCTCCAAAATCAACTTCTGTCACCTTAGTAATACATTTTGGGATAGTACCTAAAGTTCAAAGCAGAAATTGGGGCACTTTTGAAATTTTCATTTTTGACCAAAATCGACAGGTCCGGGGCTTAGGGAATTTCTCATATGCGCCTAAATGGTTGAAGCTCCTGTTCAAAAATGATGCTCCAAAATCAACTTCTGTCACCTTAGTGATACATTTTGGGATAGCACCTAAAGTTTAAAGCAGAAATTGTGGCACTTTTGAAATTTTCATTTTTGACCAAAATCGACAGGTCCGGGGCTTAGGGAATTTCTCATATGCCACTAAACGGTTGAAGCTCCTGTTCAAAAATGATGATCCGAAATCAACTTCTGTCACCTTAGTAATACATTTTGGGATAGTACCTAAAGTTTAAAGCAGAAATTGGGGCACTTTTGACATTTTCATTTTTGACCAAAATTGACAGGTCCGGGGCTTAGGGAATTTCTCATATGCCACAAAACGGTTGAAGCTAATATACGCTTGAAGCTACTGTTCAAAAATTTTGCTCCAAAATCAACTTCTGTCACCTTAGTGATACATTTTGGGATAGTACCTAAAGTTTAAAGCAGAAATTGGAGCACTTTTGAAATTTCCATTTTTGACCAAAATCGACAGGTCCGGGGCTTAGGGAATTTCTCATATGCCACTAAACGGTTGAAGCTCCTGTTCAAAAATTATGCTCCAAAATCAACTTCTGTCACCTTAGTGATACATTTTGGGAAAGTACCTAAAGTTTAAAGCAGAAATTGGGGCACTTTTGAAATTTTTATTTTTGACCAAAATCGACAGGTCCGGGGCTTAGGGTATTTCTCATATGCCACTAAACGGTTGAAGCTCCTGTTCAAAAATGATGATCCGAAATCAAATTCTGTCACCTTAGTGATACATTTTGGGATAGTACCTAAAGTTCAAAGCAGAAATTGGGGCACTTTTGAAATTTTCATTTTTGACCAAAATCGACAGGTCCGGGGCTTAGGGAATTTCTCATTTGCCACAAAATGGTTGAAGCTCCTGTTCAAAAATGATGCTCCAAAATCAACTTCTGTCACCTTAGTGATACATTTTGGGATAGTACCTAAAGTTTAAAGCAGAAATTGGGGCACTTTTGAAATTTTCATTTTTGACCAAAATCGACAGTTCCGGGGCTTAGGGAATTTCTCATATGCCACTAAACGGTTGAAGCTCCTGTTCAAAAATGATGATCCGAAATCAACTTCTGTCACCTTAGTAATACATTTTGGGATAGTACCTAAAGTTTAAAGCAGAAATTGTGGCACTTTTGACATTTTCATTTTTGACCAAAATCGACAGGTCCGGGGCTTAGGGAATTTCTCATATGCCACTAAACGGTTGAAGCTCCTGTTCAAAAATTATGCTCCAAAATCAACTTCTGTCACCTCAGTGATACATTTTGGGATAGTACCTAAAGTTTAAAGCAGAAATTGGGGCACTTTTGAAATTTTTATTTTTGACCAAAATCGACAGGTCCGGGGCTTAGGGTATTTCTCATATGCCACTAAACGGTTGAAGCTCATGTTCAAAAATGAGAATCCGAAATCAACTTCTGTCACCTTAGTGATAAATTTTGGGATAGTACCTAAAGTTCAAAGCAGAAATTGGGGCACTTTTGAAATTTTCATTTTTGACCAAAATCGACAGGTCCGGGGCTTAGGGAATTTCTCATATGGCACTAAACGGTTGAAGCTCCTGTTCAAAAATGATGCTCCAAAATCAACTTCTGTCACCTCAGTGATACATTTTGGGATAGTACCTAAAGTTTAAAGCAGAAATTGGGGCACTTTTGAAATTTTTATTTTTGACCAAAATCGACAGGTCCGGGGCTTAGGGTATTTCTCATATGCCACTAAACGGTTGAAGCTCATGTTCAAAAATGAGAATCCGAAATCAACTTCTGTCACCTTAGTGATACATTTTGGGATAGTACCTAAAGTTTAAAGCAGAAATTGGTGCACTTTTGAAATTTTCATTTTTGACCAAAATCGACAGGTCCGGGGCTTAGGGAATTTCTCATATGCCACTAAACGGTTGAAGCTCCTGTTCAAAAATTATGCTCCGAAATCAACTTCTGTCACCTTAGTGATACATTTTGGGATAGTACCTAAAGTTTAAAGTAGAAATTGTGGCACTTTTGAAATTTTCATTTTTGACCAAAATCGACAGGTCCGGGGCTTAGGGAATTTCTCATATGCGCCTAAATGGTTGAAGCTCCTGTTCAAAAATGATGCTCCAAAATCAACTTCTGTCACCTTAGTGATACATTTTGGGATAGCACCTAAAGTTTAAAGTAGAAATTGTGGCACTTTTGAAATTTTCATTTTTGACCAAAATCGACAGGTCCGGGGCTTAGGGAATTTCTCATATGCCACAAAACGGTTGAAGCTCCTGTTCAAAAATGATGCTCCAAAATCAACTTCTGTCACCTTAGTGATACATTTTGGGATAGTACCTAAAGTTTAAAGCAGAAATTGGGGCACTTTTGAAATTTTCATTTTTGACCAAAATCGACAGGTCCGGGGCTTAGGGAATTTCTCATATGCCACAAAACGGTTGAAGCTACTATACGGTTGAAGCTCCTGTTCAAAAATTATGCTCCGAAATCAACTTCTGTCACCTTAGTGATACATTTTGGGATAGTACCTAAAGTTTAAAGTAGAAATTGTGGCACTTTTGAAATTTTCATTTTTGACCAAAATCGACAGGTCCGGGGCTTAGGGAATTTCTCATATGCGCCTAAATGGTTGAAGCTCCTGTTCAAAAATGATGCTCCAAAATCAACTTCTGTCACCTTAGTGATACATTTTGGGATAGCACCTAAAGTTTAAAGTAGAAATTGTGGCACTTTTGAAATTTTCATTTTTGACCAAAATCGACAGGTCCGGGGCTTAGGGAATTTCTCATATGCCACTAAACGGTTGAAGCTCCTGTTCAAAAATGATGCTCCAAAATCAACTTCTGTCACCTTAGTGATACATTTTGGGATAGTACCTAAAGTTTAAAGCAGAAATTGGGGCACTTTTGAAATTTTCATTTTTGACCAAAATCGACAGGTCCGGGGCTTAGGGAATTTCTCATATGCCACTAAACGGTTGAAGCTCCTGTTCAAAAATGATGATCCGAAATCAACTTCTGTCACCTTAGTAATACATTTTGGGATAGTACCTAAAGTTTAAAGCAGAAATTGGGGCACTTTTGACATTTTCATTTTTGACCAAAATTGACAGGTCCGGGGCTTAGGGAATTTCTCATATGCCACAAAACGGTTGAAGCTAATATACGCTTGAAGCTACTGTTCAAAAATTTTGCTCCAAAATCAACTTCTGTCACCTTAGTGATACATTTTGGGATAGTACCTAAAGTTTAAAGCAGAAATTGGAGCACTTTTGAAATTTCCATTTTTGACCAAAATCGACAGGTCCGGGGCTTAGGGAATTTCTCATATGCCACTAAATGGTTGAAGCTCCTGTTCAAAAATTATGCTCCGAAATCAACTTCTGTCACCTTAGTGATACATTTTGGGATAGTACCTAAAGTTTAAAGCAGAAATTGGTGCACTTTTGACATTTTCATTTTTGACCAAAATCGACAGGCCAGGGGCTTAGGGAATTTCTCATATGCCACAAAACGGTTGAAGCTCCTGTTCAAAAATGATGCTCCAAAATCAACTTCTGTCACCTTAGTGATACATTTTGGGATAGTACCTAAAGTTTAAAGCAGAAATTGGGGCACTTTTGAAATTTTCATTTTTGACCAAAATCGACAGGTCCGGGGCTTAGGGAATTTCTCATATGCCACAAAACGGTTGAAGCTACTATACGGTTGAAGCTCCTGTTCAAAAATTATGCTCCGAAATCAACTTCTGTCACCTTAGTGATACATTTTGGGATAGTACCTAAAGTTTAAAGTAGAAATTGTGGCACTTTTGAAATTTTCATTTTTGACCAAAATCGACAGGTCCGGGGCTTAGGGAATTTCTCATATGCGCCTAAATGGTTGAAGCTCCTGTTCAAAAATGATGCTCCAAAATCAACTTCTGTCACCTTAGTGATACATTTTGGGATAGCACCTAAAGTTTAAAGTAGAAATTGTGGCACTTTTGAAATTTTCATTTTTGACCAAAATCGACAGGTCCGGGGCTTAGGGAATTTCTCATATGCCACTAAACGGTTGAAGCTCCTGTTCAAAAATGATGCTCCAAAATCAACTTCTGTCACCTTAGTGATACATTTTGGGATAGTACCTAAAGTTTAAAGCAGAAATTGGGGCACTTTTGAAATTTTCATTTTTGACCAAAATCGACAGGTCCGGGGCTTAGGGAATTTCTCATATGCCACTAAACGGTTGAAGCTCCTGTTCAAAAATGATGATCCGAAATCAACTTCTGTCACCTTAGTAATACATTTTGGGATAGTACCTAAAGTTTAAAGCAGAAATTGGGGCACTTTTGACATTTTCATTTTTGACCAAAATTGACAGGTCCGGGGCTTAGGGAATTTCTCATATGCCACAAAACGGTTGAAGCTAATATACGCTTGAAGCTACTGTTCAAAAATTTTGCTCCAAAATCAACTTCTGTCACCTTAGTGATACATTTTGGGATAGTACCTAAAGTTTAAAGCAGAAATTGGAGCACTTTTGAAATTTCCATTTTTGACCAAAATCGACAGGTCCGGGGCTTAGGGAATTTCTCATATGCCACTAAACGGTTGAAGCTCCTGTTCAAAAATTATGCTCCAAAATCAACTTCTGTCACCTTAGTGATACATTTTGGGAAAGTACCTAAAGTTTAAAGCAGAAATTGGGGCACTTTTGAAATTTTTATTTTTGACCAAAATCGACAGGTCCGGGGCTTAGGGTATTTCTCATATGCCACTAAACGGTTGAAGCTCCTGTTCAAAAATGATGATCCGAAATCAAATTCTGTCACCTTAGTGATACATTTTGGGATAGTACCTAAAGTTTAAAGCAGAAATTGGGGCACTTTTGACATTTTCATTTTTGACCAAAATCGACAGGTCCGGGGCTTAGGGAATTTCTCATATGCCACAAAACGGTTGAAGCTAATATACGCTTGAAGCTACTGTTCAAAAATTTTGCTCCAAAATCAACTTCTGTCACCTTAGTAATACATTTTGGGATAGTACCTAAAGTTCAAAGCAGAAATTGGGGCACTTTTGAAATTTTCATTTTTGACCAAAATCGACAGGTCCGGGGCTTAGGGAATTTCTCATATGCGCCTAAATGGTTGAAGCTCCTGTTCAAAAATGATGCTCCAAAATCAACTTCTGTCACCTTAGTGATACATTTTGGGATAGCACCTAAAGTTTAAAGCAGAAATTGTGGCACTTTTGAAATTTTCATTTTTGACCAAAATCGACAGGTCCGGGGCTTAGGGAATTTCTCATATGCCACTAAACGGTTGAAGCTCCTGTTCAAAAATGATGATCCGAAATCAACTTCTGTCACCTTAGTAATACATTTTGGGATAGTACCTAAAGTTTAAAGCAGAAATTGGGGCACTTTTGACATTTTCATTTTTGACCAAAATTGACAGGTCCGGGGCTTAGGGAATTTCTCATATGCCACAAAACGGTTGAAGCTAATATACGCTTGAAGCTACTGTTCAAAAATTTTGCTCCAAAATCAACTTCTGTCACCTTAGTGATACATTTTGGGATAGTACCTAAAGTTTAAAGCAGAAATTGGAGCACTTTTGAAATTTCCATTTTTGACCAAAATCGACAGGTCCGGGGCTTAGGGAATTTCTCATATGCCACTAAACGGTTGAAGCTCCTGTTCAAAAATTATGCTCCAAAATCAACTTCTGTCACCTTAGTGATACATTTTGGGAAAGTACCTAAAGTTTAAAGCAGAAATTGGGGCACTTTTGAAATTTTTATTTTTGACCAAAATCGACAGGTCCGGGGCTTAGGGTATTTCTCATATGCCACTAAACGGTTGAAGCTCCTGTTCAAAAATGATGATCCGAAATCAAATTCTGTCACCTTAGTGATACATTTTGGGATAGTACCTAAAGTTCAAAGCAGAAATTGGGGCACTTTTGAAATTTTCATTTTTGACCAAAATCGACAGGTCCGGGGCTTAGGGAATTTCTCATTTGCCACAAAACGGTTGAAGCTCCTGTTCAAAAATGATGCTCCAAAATCAACTTCTGTCACCTTAGTGATACATTTTGGGATAGTACCTAAAGTTTAAAGCAGAAATTGGGGCACTTTTGAAATTTTCATTTTTGACCAAAATCGACAGTTCCGGGGCTTAGGGAATTTCTCATATGCCACTAAACGGTTGAAGCTCCTGTTCAAAAATGATGATCCGAAATCAACTTCTGTCACCTTAGTAATACATTTTGGGATAGTACCTAAAGTTTAAAGCAGAAATTGGGGCACTTTTGACATTTTCATTTTTGACCAAAATCGACAGGTCCGGGGCTTAGGGAATTTCTCATATGCCACTAAACGGTTGAAGCTCCTGTTCAAAAATTATGCTCCAAAATCAACTTCTGTCACCTCAGTGATACATTTTGGGATAGTACCTAAAGTTTAAAGCAGAAATTGGGGCACTTTTGAAATTTTTATTTTTGACCAAAATCGACAGGTCCGGGGCTTAGGGTATTTCTCATATGCCACTAAACGGTTGAAGCTCATGTTCAAAAATGAGAATCCGAAATCAACTTCTGTCACCTTAGTGATAAATTTTGGGATAGTACCTAAAGTTCAAAGCAGAAATTGGGGCACTTTTGAAATTTTCATTTCTGACCAAAATCGACAGGTCCGGGGCTTAGGGAATTTCTCATATGGCACTAAACGGTTGAAGCTCCTGTTCAAAAATGATGCTCCAAAATCAACTTCTGTCACCTCAGTGATACATTTTGGGATAGTACCTAAAGTTTAAAGCAGAAATTGGGGCACTTTTGAAATTTTTATTTTTGACCAAAATCGACAGGTCCGGGGCTTAGGGTATTTCTCATATGCCACTAAACGGTTGAAGCTCATGTTCAAAAATGAGAATCCGAAATCAACTTCTGTCACCTTAGTGATACATTTTGGGATAGTACCTAAAGTTTAAAGCAGAAATTGGTGCACTTTTGAAATTTTCATTTTTGACCAAAATCGACAGGTCCGGGGCTTAGGGAATTTCTCATATGCCACTAAACGGTTGAAGCTCCTGTTCAAAAATTATGCTCCGAAATCAACTTCTGTCACCTTAGTGATACATTTTGGGATAGTACCTAAAGTTTAAAGCAGAAATTGGGGCACTTTTGAAATTTTCATTTTTGACCAAAATCGACAGGTCCGGGGCTTAGGGAATTTCTCATATGCGCCTAAATGGTTGAAGCTCCTGTTCAAAAATGATGCTCCAAAATCAACTTCTGTCACCTTAGTGATACATTTTGGGATAGCACCTAAAGTTTAAAGTAGAAATTGTGGCACTTTTGAAATTTTCATTTTTTGACCAAAATCGACAGGTCCGGGGCTTAGGGAATTTCTCATATGCCACAAAACGGTTGAAGCTCCTGTTCAAAAATGATGCTCCAAAATCAACTTCTGTCACCTTAGTGATACATTTTGGGATAGTACCTAAAGTTTAAAGCAGAAATTGGGGCACTTTTGAAATTTTCATTTTTGACCAAAATCGACAGGTCCGGGGCTTAGGGAATTTCTCATATGCCACTAAACGGTTGAAGCTCCTGTTCAAAAATGATGATCCGAAATCAACTTCTGTCACCTTAGTAATACATTTTGGGATAGTACCTAAAGTTTAAAGCAGAAATTGGGGCACTTTTGACATTTTCATTTTTGACCAAAATTGACAGGTCCGGGGCTTAGGGAATTTCTCATATGCCACAAAACGGTTGAAGCTAATATACGCTTGAAGCTACTGTTCAAAAATTTTGCTCCAAAATCAACTTCTGTCACCTTAGTGATACATTTTGGGATAGTACCTAAAGTTTAAAGCAGAAATTGGAGCACTTTTGAAATTTCCATTTTTGACCAAAATCGACAGGTCCGGGGCTTAGGGAATTTCTCATATGCCACTAAACGGTTGAAGCTCCTGTTCAAAAATTATGCTCCAAAATCAACTTCTGTCACCTTAGTGATACATTTTGGGAAAGTACCTAAAGTTTAAAGCAGAAATTGGGGCACTTTTGAAATTTTTATTTTTGACCAAAATCGACAGGTCCGGGGCTTAGGGTATTTCTCATATGCCACTAAACGGTTGAAGCTCCTGTTCAAAAATGATGATCCGAAATCAAATTCTGTCACCTTAGTGATACATTTTGGGATAGTACCTAAAGTTTAAAGCAGAAATTGGGGCACTTTTGACATTTTCATTTTTGACCAAAATCGACAGGTCCGGGGCTTAGGGAATTTCTCATATGCCACAAAACGGTTGAAGCTAATATACGCTTGAAGCTACTGTTCAAAAATTTTGCTCCAAAATCAACTTCTGTCACCTTAGTAATACATTTTGGGATAGTACCTAAAGTTCAAAGCAGAAATTGGGGCACTTTTGAAATTTTCATTTTTGACCAAAATCGACAGGTCCGGGGCTTAGGGAATTTCTCATATGCGCCTAAATGGTTGAAGCTCCTGTTCAAAAATGATGCTCCAAAATCAACTTCTGTCACCTTAGTGATACATTTTGGGATAGCACCTAAAGTTTAAAGCAGAAATTGTGGCACTTTTGAAATTTTCATTTTTGACCAAAATCGACAGGTCCGGGGCTTAGGGAATTTCTCATATGCCACTAAACGGTTGAAGCTCCTGTTCAAAAATGATGATCCGAAATCAACTTCTGTCACCTTAGTAATACATTTTGGGATAGTACCTAAAGTTTAAAGCAGAAATTGGGGCACTTTTGACATTTTCATTTTTGACCAAAATCGACAGGTCCGGGGCTTAGGGAATTTCTCATATGCCACAAAACGGTTGAAGCTAATATACGCTTGAAGCTACTGTTCAAAAATTTTGCTCCAAAATCAACTTCTGTCACCTTAGTGATACATTTTGGGATAGTACCTAAAGTTTAAAGCAGAAATTGGAGCACTTTTGAAATTTCCATTTTTGACCAAAATCGACAGGTCCGGGGCTTAGGGAATTTCTCATATGCCACTAAACGGTTGAAGCTCCTGTTCAAAAATTATGCTCCAAAATCAACTTCTGTCACCTTAGTGATACATTTTGGGAAAGTACCTAAAGTTTAAAGCAGAAATTGGGGCACTTTTGAAATTTTTATTTTTGACCAAAATCGACAGGTCCGGGGCTTAGGGTATTTCTCATATGCCACTAAACGGTTGAAGCTCCTGTTCAAAAATGATGATCCGAAATCAAATTCTGTCACCTTAGTGATACATTTTGGGATAGTACCTAAAGTTCAAAGCAGAAATTGGGGCACTTTTGAAATTTTCATTTTTGACCAAAATCGACAGGTCCGGGGCTTAGGAAATTTCTCATTTGCCACAAAACGGTTGAAGCTCCTGTTCAAAAATGATGCTCCAAAATCAACTTCTGTCACCTTAGTGATACATTTTGGGATAGTACCTAAAGTTTAAAGCAGAAATTGGGGCACTTTTGAAATTTTCATTTTTGACCAAAATCGACAGTTCCGGGGCTTAGGGAATTTCTCATATGCCACTAAACGGTTGAAGCTCCTGTTCAAAAATTATGCTCCAAAATCAACTTCTGTCACCTCAGTGATACATTTTGGGATAGTACCTAAAGTTTAAAGCAGAAATTGGGGCACTTTTGAAATTTTTATTTTTGACCAAAATCGACAGGTCCGGGGCTTAGGGTATTTCTCATATGCCACTAAACGGTTGAAGCTCATGTTCAAAAATGAGAATCCGAAATCAACTTCTGTCACCTTAGTGATACATTTTGGGATAGTACCTAAAGTTTAAAGCAGAAATTGGGGCACTTTTGAAATTTTCATTTTTGACCAAAATCGACAGGTCCGGGGCTTAGGGAATTTCTCATATGCGCCTAAATGGTTGAAGCTCCTGTTCAAAAATGATGCTCCAAAATCAACTTCTGTCACCTTAGTGATACATTTTGGGATAGCACCTAAAGTTTAAAGTAGAAATTGTGGCACTTTTGAAATTTTCATTTTTGACCAAAATCGACAGGTCCGGGGCTTAGGGTATTTCTCATATGCCACTAAACGGTTGAAGCTCATGTTCAAAAATGAGAATCCGAAATCAACTTCTGTCACCTTAGTGATAAATTTTGGGATAGTACCTAAAGTTCAAAGCAGAAATTGGGGCACTTTTGAAATTTTCATTTTTGACCAAAATCGACAGGTCCGGGGCTTAGGGAATTTCTCATATGGCACTAAACGGTTGAAGCTCCTGTTCAAAAATGATGCTCCAAAATCAACTTCTGTCACCTCAGTGATACATTTTGGGATAGTACCTAAAGTTTAAAGCAGAAATTGGGGCACTTTTGAAATTTTTATTTTTGACCAAAATCGACAGGTCCGGGGCTTAGGGTATTTCTCATATGCCACTAAACGGTTGAAGCTCATGTTCAAAAATGAGAATCCGAAATCAACTTCTGTTGGGATAGTACCTAAAGTTTAAAGCAGAAATTGGGGCACTTTTGAAATTTTCATTTTTGACCAAAATCGACAGGTCCGGGGCTTAGGGAATTTCTCATATGCGCCTAAATGGTTGAAGCTCCTGTTCAAAAATGATGCTCCAAAATCAACTTCTGTCACCTTAGTGATACATTTTGGGATAGCACCTAAAGTTTAAAGTAGAAATTGTGGCACTTTTGAAATTTTCATTTTTGACCAAAATCGACAGGTCCGGGGCTTAGGGAATTTCTCATATGCCACAAAACGGTTGAAGCTCCTGTTCAAAAATGATGCTCCAAAATCAACTTCTGTCACCTTAGTGATACATTTTGGGATAGTACCTAAAGTTTAAAGCAGAAATTGGGGCACTTTTGAAATTTTCATTTTTGACCAAAATCGACAGGTCCGGGGCTTAGGGAATTTCTCATATGCCACTAAACGGTTGAAGCTCCTGTTCAAAAATGATGATCCGAAATCAACTTCTGTCACCTTAGTAATACATTTTGGGATAGTACCTAAAGTTTAAAGCAGAAATTGGGGCACTTTTGACATTTTCATTTTTGACCAAAATTGACAGGTCCGGGGCTTAGGGAATTTCTCATATGCCACAAAACGGTTGAAGCTAATATACGCTTGAAGCTACTGTTCAAAAATTTTGCTCCAAAATCAACTTCTGTCACCTTAGTGATACATTTTGGGATAGTACCTAAAGTTTAAAGCAGAAATTGGAGCACTTTTGAAATTTCCATTTTTGACCAAAATCGACAGGTCCGGGGCTTAGGGAATTTCTCATATGCTACTAAACGGTTGAAGCTCCTGTTCAAAAATTATGCTCCAAAATCAACTTCTGTCACCTTAGTGATACATTTTGGGAAAGTACCTAAAGTTTAAAGCAGAAATTGGGGCACTTTTGAAATTTTTATTTTTGACCAAAATCGACAGGTCCGGGGCTTAGGGTATTTCTCATATGCCACTAAACGGTTGAAGCTCCTGTTCAAAAATGATGATCCGAAATCAAATTCTGTCACCTTAGTGATACATTTTGGGATAGTACCTAAAGTTTAAAGCAGAAATTGGGGCACTTTTGACATTTTCATTTTTGACCAAAATCGACAGGTCCGGGGCTTAGGGAATTTCTCATATGCCACAAAACGGTTGAAGCTAATATACGCTTGAAGCTACTGTTCAAAAATTTTGCTCCAAAATCAACTTCTGTCACCTTAGTAATACATTTTGGGATAGTACCTAAAGTTCAAAGCAGAAATTGGGGCACTTTTGAAATTTTCATTTTTGACCAAAATCGACAGGTCCGGGGCTTAGGGAATTTCTCATATGCCACAAAACGGTTGAAGCTCCTGTTCAAAAATGATGCTCCAAAATCAACTTCTGTCACCTTAGTGATACATTTTGGGATAGTACTGTACCTAAAGTTTAAAGCAGAAATTGGGGCACTTTTGAAATTTTCATTTTTGACCAAAATCGACAGGTCCGGGGCTTAGGGAATTTCTCATATGCCACTAAACGGTTGAAGCTCCTGTTCAAAAATGATGATCCGAAATCAAATTCTGTCACCTTAGTGATACATTTTGGGATAGTACCTTAAGTTCAAAGCAGAAATTGGTGCACTTTTGACATTTTTCATTTTTGACCAAAATCGACAGGTCCGGGGCTTAGGGAATTTCTCATTTGCCACAAAACGGTTGAAGCTACTATACGGTTGAAGCTCCTGTTCAAAAATTTTGCTCCAAAATCAACTTCTGTCACCTTAGTGATACATTTTGGGATAGTACCTAAAGTTTAAAGCAGAAATTGGGGCACTTTTGACATTTTCATTTTTGACCAAAATCGACAGGTCCGGGGCTTAGGGAATTTCTCATATGCCACTAAACGGTTGAAGCTCCTGTTCAAAAATGATGCTCCAAAATCAACTTCTGTCACCTCAGTGATACATTTTGGGATAGTACCTAAAGTTTAAAGCAGAAATTGGGGCACTTTTGAAATTTTTATTTTTGACCAAAATCGACAGTTCCGGGGCTTAGGGTATTTCTCATATGCCACTAAACGGTTGAAGCTCATGTTCAAAAATGAGAATCCGAAATCAACTTCTGTCACCGTAGTGATACATTTTGGGATAGTACCTAAAGTTTAAAGCAGAAATTGGTGCACTTTTGAAATTTTCATTTTTGACCAAAATCGACAGGTCCGGGGCTTAGGGAATTTCTCATATGCCACAAAACGGTTGAAGCTCCTGTTCAAAAATGATGCTCCAAAATCAACTTCTGTCACCTTAGTGATACATTTTGGGATAGTACCTAAAGTTTAAAGCAGAAATTGGAGTACTTTTGAAATTTCCATTTTTGACCAAAATCGACAGGTCCGGGGCTTAGGGAATTTCTCATATGCCACTAAACGGTTGAAGCTCCTGTTCAAAAATTATGCTCCGAAATCAACTTCTGTCACCTTAGTGATACATTTTGGGATAGTACCTTAAGTTTAAAGCAGAAATTGGGGCACTTTTGAAATTTTCATTTTTGACCAAAATCGACAGGTCCGGGGCTTAGGGAATTTCTCATATGCGCCTAAATGGTTGAAGCTCCTGTTCAAAAATGATGCTCCAAAATCAACTTCTGTCACCTTAGTGATACATTTTGGGATAGCACCTAAAGTTTAAAGCAGAAATTGTGGCACTTTTGAAATTTTCATTTTTGACCAAAATCGACAGGTCCGGGGCTTAGGGAATTTCTCATATGCCACAAAACGGTTGAAGCTCCTGTTCAAAAATGATGCTCCAAAATCAACTTCTGTCACCTTAGTGATACTTTTTGGGATAGTACCTAAAGTTTAAAGCAGAAATTGGGGCACTTTTGAAATTTTCATTTTTGACCAAAATCGACAGGTCCGGGGCTTAGGGAATTTCTCATATGCCACTAAACGGTTGAAGCTCCTGTTCAAAAATGATGATCCGAAATCAACTTCTGTCACCTTAGTAATACATTTTGGGATAGTACCTAAAGTTTAAAGCAGAAATTGGGGCACTTTTGACATTTTCATTTTTGACCAAAATCGACAGGTCCGGGGCTTAGGGAATTTCTCATATGCCACAAAACGGTTGAAGCTAATATACGCTTGAAGCTACTGTTCAAAAATTTTGCTCCAAAATCAACTTCTGTCACCTTAGTGATACATTTTGGGATAGTACCTAAAGTTTAAAGCAGAAATTGGAGCACTTTTGAAATTTCCATTTTTGACCAAAATCGACAGGTCCGGGGCTTAGGGAATTTCTCATATGCCACTAAACGGTTGAAGCTCCTGTTCAAAAATTATGCTCCAAAATCAACTTCTGTCACCTTAGTGATACATTTTGGGAAAGTACCTAAAGTTTAAAGCAGAAATTGGGGCACTTTTGAAATTTTTATTTTTGACCAAAATCGACAGGTCCGGGGCTTAGGGTATTTCTCATATGCCACTAAACGGTTGAAGCTCCTGTTCAAAAATGATGATCCGAAATCAAATTCTGTCACCTTAGTGATACATTTTGGGATAGTACCTAAAGTTTAAAGCAGAAATTGGGGCACTTTTGACATTTTCATTTTTGACCAAAATCGACAGGTCCGGGGCTTAGGGAATTTCTCATATGCCACTAAACGGTTGAAGCTCCTGTTCAAAAATGATGATCCGAAATCAACTTCTGTCACCTTAGTAATACATTTTGGGATAGTACCTAAAGTTTAAAGCAGAAATTGGGGCACTTTTGACATTTTCATTTTTGACCAAAATCGACAGGTCCGGGGCTTAGGGAATTTCTCATATGCCACAAAACGGTTGAAGCTACTATACGGTTGAAGCTCCTGTTCAAAAATTATGCTCCGAAATCAACTTCTGTCACCTTAGTGATACATTTTGGGATAGTACCTAAAGTTTAAAGCAGAAATTGGGGCACTTTTGAAATTTTCATTTTTGACCAAAATCGACAGGTCCGGGGCTTAGGGAATTTCTCATATGCCACTAAACGGTTGAAGCTCCTGTTCAAAAATGATGATCCGAAATCAACTTCTGTCACCTTAGTAATACATTTTGGGATAGAACCTAAAGTTTAAAGCAGAAATTGGGGCACTTTTGACATTTCCATGTTTGACCAAAATCGACAGGTCCGGGGCTTAGGGAATTTCTCATATGCCACAAAACGGTTGAAGCTCCTGTTCAAAAATTATGCTCCAAAATCAACTTCTGTCATCTTAGTGATACATTTTGGGATAGTACCTAAAGTTTAAAGCAGAAATTGGGGCACTTTTGAAATTTTCATTTTTGACCAAAATCGACAGGTCCGGGGCTTAGGGAATTTCTCATATGCCACTAAACGGTTGAAGCTCCTGTTCAAAAATGATGATCCGAAATCAACTTCTGTCACCTTAGTAATACATTTTGGGATAGTACCTAAAGTTTAAAGCAGAAATTGGGGCACTTTTGACATTTTCATTTTTGACCAAAATTGACAGGTCCGGGGCTTAGGGAATTTC
This sequence comes from Pseudophryne corroboree, assembly GCF_028390025.1. NCBI lineage: Eukaryota > Metazoa > Chordata > Amphibia > Anura > Myobatrachidae > Pseudophryne > Pseudophryne corroboree. Next base: position 60,586 of record NW_026968026.1, on the reverse strand, counting down.
TCATATGCCACAAAACGGTTGAAGCTAATATACGCTTGAAGCTACTGTTCAAAAATTTTGCTCCAAAATCAACTTCTGTCACCTTAGTGATACATTTTGGGATAGTACCTAAAGTTTAAAGCAGAAATTGGAGCAGTTTTGAAATTTCCATTTTTGACCAAAATCGACAGGTCCGGGGCTTAGGGAATTTCTCATATGCCACTAAACGGTTGAAGCTCCTGTTCAAAAATTATGCTCCAAAATCAACTTCTGTCACCTTAGTGATACATTTTGGGAAAGTACCTAAAGTTTAAAGCAGAAATTGGGGCACTTTTGAAATTTTTATTTTTGACCAAAATCGACAGGTCCGGGGCTTAGGGTATTTCTCATATGCCACTAAACGGTTGAAGCTCCTGTTCAAAAATGATGATCCGAAATCAAATTCTGTCACCTTAGTGATACATTTTGGGATAGTACCTAAAGTTCAAAGCAGAAATTGGGGCACTTTTGACATTTTCATTTTTGACCAAAATCGACAGGTCCGGGGCTTAGGGAATTTCTCATTTGCCACAAAACGGTTGAAGCTCCTGTTCAAAAATGATGCTCCAAAATCAACTTCTGTCACCTTAGTGATACATTTTGGGATAGTACCTAAAGTTTAAAGCAGAAATTGGGGCACTTTTGAAATTTTCATTTTTGACCAAAATCGACAGTTCCGGGGCTTAGGGAATTTCTCATATGCGACTAAACGGTTGAAGCTCCTGTTCAAAAATGATGATCCGAAATCAACTTCTGTCACCTTAGTGATACATTTTGGGATAGCACCTAAAGTTTAAAGCAGAAATTGTGGCACTTTTGAAATTTTCATTTTTGTCCAAAATCGACAGGTCCGGGGCTTAGGGAATTTCTCATATGCCACTAAACGGTTGAAGCTCCTGTTCAAAAATGATGATCCGAAATCAACTTCTGTCACCTTAGTAATACATTTTGGGATAGTACCTAAAGTTTAAAGCAGAAATTGGGGCACTTTTGACATTTTCATTTTTGACCAAAATCGACAGGTCCGGGGCTTAGGGAATTTCTCATATGCCACTAAACGGTTGAAGCTCCTGTTCAAAAATTATGCTCCAAAATCAACTTCTGTCACCTCAGTGATACATTTTGGGATAGTACCTAAAGTTTAAAGCAGAAATTGGGGCACTTTTGAAATTTTTATTTTTGACCAAAATCGACAGGTCCGGGGCTTAGGGTATTTCTCATATGCCACTAAACGGTTGAAGCTCATGTTCAAAAATGAGAATCCGAAATCAACTTCTGTCACCTTAGTGATACATTTTGGGATAGTACCTAAAGTTTAAAGCAGAAATTGGGGCACTTTTGAAATTTTCATTTTTGACCAAAATCGACAGGTCCGGGGCTTAGGGAATTTCTCATATGCCACTAAACGGTTGAAGCTCCTGTTCAAAAATTATGCTCCAAAATCAACTTCTGTCACCTTAGTGATACATTTTGGGATAGTACCTAAAGTTTAAAGCAGAAATTGGAGCAGTTTTGAAATTTCCATTTTTTACCAAAATCGACAGGTCCGGGGCTTAGGGAATTTCTCATATGCCACTAAACGGTTGAAGCTCCTGTTCAAAAATTATGCTCCAAAATCAACTTCTGTCACCTTAGTGATACATTTTGGGATAGTACCTAAAGTTCAAAGCAGAAATTGGGGCACTTTTGAAATTTTCATTTTTGACCAAAATCGACAGGTCCGGGGCTTAGGGAATTTCTCATTTGCCACAAAACGGTTGAAGCTCCTGTTCAAAAATGATGCTCCAAAATCAACTTCTGTCACCTTAGTGATACATTTTGGGATAGTACCTAAAGTTTAAAGCAGAAATTGGGGCACTTTTGAAATTTTCATTTTTGACCAAAATCGACAGTTCCGGGGCTTAGGGAATTTCTCATATGCGACTAAACGGTTGAAGCTCCTGTTCAAAAATGATGATCCGAAATCAACTTCTGTCACCTTAGTGATACATTTTGGGATAGCACCTAAAGTTTAAAGCAGAAATTGTGGCACTTTTGAAATTTTCATTTTTGTCCAAAATCGACAGGTCCGGGGCTTAGGGAATTTCTCATATGCCACTAAACGGTTGAAGCTCCTGTTCAAAAATGATGATCCGAAATCAACTTCTGTCACCTTAGTAATACATTTTGGGATAGTACCTAAAGTTTAAAGCAGAAATTGGGGCACTTTTGACATTTTCATTTTTGACCAAAATCGACAGGTCCGGGGCTTAGGGAATTTCTCATATGCCACTAAACGGTTGAAGCTCCTGTTCAAAAATTATGCTCCAAAATCAACTTCTGTCACCTCAGTGATACATTTTGGGATAGTACCTAAAGTTTAAAGCAGAAATTGGGGCACTTTTGAAATTTTTATTTTTGACCAAAATCGACAGTTCCGGGGCTTAGGGTATTTCTCATATGCCACTAAACGGTTGAAGCTCATGTTCAAAAATGAGAATCCGAAATCAACTTCTGTCACCTTAGTGATAAATTTTGGGATAGTACCTAAAGTTCAAAGCAGAAATTGGGGCACTTTTGAAATTTTCATTTTTGACCAAAATCGACAGGTCCGGGGCTTAGGGAATTTCTCATATGGCACTAAACGGTTGAAGCTCCTGTTCAAAAATGATGCTCCAAAATCAACTTCTGTCACCTCAGTGATACATTTTGGGATAGTACCTAAAGTTTAAAGCAGAAATTGGGGCACTTTTGAAATTTTTATTTTTGACCAAAATCGACAGGTCCGGGGCTTAGGGTATTTCTCATATGCCACTAAACGGTTGAAGCTCATGTTCAAAAATGAGAATCCGAAATCAACTTCTGTCACCTTAGTGATACATTTTGGGATAGTACCTAAAGTTTAAAGCAGAAATTGGTGCACTTTTGAAATTTTCATTTTTGACCAAAATCGACAGGTCCGGGGCTTAGGGAATTTCTCATATGCCACAAAACGGTTGAAGCTCCTGTTCAAAAATGATGCTCCAAAATCAACTTCTGTCACCTTAGTGATACATTTTGGGATAGTACCTAAAGTTTAAAGCAGAAATTGGGGCACTTTTGAAATTTTCATTTTTGACCAAAATCGACAGGTCCGGGGCTTAGGGAATTTCTCATATGCCACTAAACGGTTGAAGCTCCTGTTCAAAAATGATGATCCGAAATCAACTTCTGTCACGTTAGTAATACATTTTGGGATAGTACCTAAAGTTTAAAGCAGAAATTGGGGCACTTTTGACATTTTCATTTTTGACCAAAATTGACAGGTCCGGGGCTTAGGGAATTTCTCATATGCCACAAAACGGTTGAAGCTAATATACGCTTGAAGCTACTGTTCAAAAATTTTGCTCCAAAATCAACTTCTGTCACCTTAGTGATACATTTTGGGATAGTACCTAAAGTTTAAAGCAGAAATTGGAGCACTTTTGAAATTTCCATTTTTGACCAAAATCGACAGGTCCGGGGCTTAGGGAATTTCTCATATGCCACTAAACGGTTGAAGCTCCTGTTCAAAAATTATGCTCCAAAATCAACTTCTGTCACCTTAGTGATACATTTTGGGAAAGTACCTAAAGTTTAAAGCAGAAATTGGGGCACTTTTGAAATTTTTATTTTTGACCAAAATCGACAGGTCCGGGGCTTAGGGTATTTCTCATATGCCACTGAACGGTTGAAGCTCCTGTTCAAAAATGATGATCCGAAATCAAATTCTGTCACCTTAGTGATACATTTTGGGATAGTACCTAAAGTTCAAAGCAGAAATTGGGGCACTTTTGAAATTTTCATTTTTGACCAAAATCGACAGGTCCGGGGCTTAGGGAATTTCTCATATGCCACTAAACGGTTGAAGCTCCTGTTCAAAAATGATGATCCGAAATCAACTTCTGTCACCTTAGTAATACATTTTGGGATAGTACCTAAAGTTTAAAGCAGAAATTGGGGCACTTTTGACATTTTCATTTTTGACCAAAATCGACAGGTCCGGGGTTTAGGGAATTTCTCATATGCCACAAAACGGTTGAAGCTAATATACGCTTGAAGCTACTGTTCAAAAATTTTGCTCCAAAATCAACTTCTGTCACCTTAGTAATACATTTTGGGATAGTACCTAAAGTTCAAAGCAGAAATTGGGGCACTTTTGAAATTTTCATTTTTGACCAAAATCGACAGGTCCGGGGCTTAGGGAATTTCTCATATGCCACAAAACGGTTGAAGCTCCTGTTCAAAAATGATGCTCCAAAATCAACTTCTGTCACCTTAGTGATACATTTTGGGATAGTACCTAAAGTTTAAAGCAGAAATTGGGGCACTTTTGAAATTTTCATTTTTGACCAAAATCGACAGGTCCGGGGCTTAGGGAATTTCTCATATGCCACCAAACGGTTGAAGCTCCTGTTCAAAAATGATGATCCGAAATCAAATTCTGTCACCTTAGTGATACATTTTGGGATAGTACCTTAAGTTCAAAGCAGAAATTGGTGCACTTTTGACATTTTTAATTTTTGACCAAAATCGACAGGTCCGGGGCTTAGGGAATTTCTCATTTGCCACAAAACGGTTGAAGCTACTATACGGTTGAAGCTCCTGTTCAAAAATTTTGCTCCAAAATCAACTTCTGTCACCTTAGTGATACATTTTGGGATAGTACCTAAAGTTCAAAGCAGAAATTGGGGCACTTTTGACATTTTCATTTTTGACCAAAATCGACAGGTCCGGGGCTTAGGGTATTTCTCATATGCCACTAAACGGTTGAAGCTCATGTTCAAAAATGAGAATCCGAAATCAACTTCTGTCACCTTAGTGATACATTTTGGGATAGTACCTAAAGTTTAAAGCAGAAATTGGGGCACTTTTGAAATTTTCATTTTTGACCAAAATCGACAGGTCCGGGGCTTAGGGAATTTCTCATATGCCACTAAACGGTTGAAGCTCCTGTTCAAAAATGATGATCCGAAATCAACTTCTGTCACCTTAGTAATACATTTTGGGATAGAACCTAAAGTTTAAAGCAGAAATTGGGGCACTTTTGACATTTCCATTTTTGACCAAAATCGACAGGTCCGGGGCTTAGGGAATTTCTCATATGCCACAAAACGGTTGAAGCTCCTGTTCAAAAATTATGCTCCAAAATCAACTTCTGTCACCTTAGTGATACATTTTGGGATAGTACCTAAAGTTTAAAGCAGAAATTGGGGCACTTTTGAAATTTTAATTTTTGACCAAAATCGACAGGTCCGGGGCTTAGGGAATTTCTCATATGCCACTAAACGGTTGAAGCTCCTGTTCAAAAATGATGATCCGAAATCAACTTCTGTCACCTTAGTAATACATTTTGGGATAGTACCTAAAGTTTAAAGCAGAAATTGGGGCACTTTTGACATTTTCATTTTTGACCAAAATTGACAGGTCCGGGGCTTAGGGAATTTCTCATATGCCACAAAACGGTTGAAGCTAATATACGCTTGAAGCTACTGTTCAAAAATTTTGCTCCAAAATCAACTTCTGTCACCTTAGTGATACATTTTGGGATAGTACCTAAAGTTTAAAGCAGAAATTGGAGCAGTTTTGAAATTTCCATTTTTTACCAAAATCGACAGGTCCGGGGCTTAGGGAATTTCTCATATGCCACTAAACGGTTGAAGCTCCTGTTCAAAAATTATGCTCCAAAATCAACTTCTGTCACCTTAGTGATACATTTTGGGATAGTACCTAAAGTTCAAAGCAGAAATTGGGGCACTTTTGAAATTTTCATTTTTGACCAAAATCGACAGGTCCGGGGCTTAGGGAATTTCTCATTTGCCACAAAACGGTTGAAGCTCCTGTTCAAAAATGATGCTCCAAAATCAACTTCTGTCACCTTAGTGATACATTTTGGGATAGTACCTAAAGTTTAAAGCAGAAATTGGGGCACTTTTGAAATTTTCATTTTTGACCAAAATCGACAGTTCCGGGGCTTAGGGAATTTCTCATATGCGACTAAACGGTTGAAGCTCCTGTTCAAAAATGATGATCCGAAATCAACTTCTGTCACCTTAGTAATACATTTTGGGATAGTACCTAAAGTTTAAAGCAGAAATTGGGGCACTTTTGACATTTTCATTTTTGACCAAAATCGACAGGTCCGGGGCTTAGGGAATTTCTCATATGCCACTAAACGGTTGAAGCTCCTGTTCAAAAATTATGCTCCAAAATCAACTTCTGTCACCTCAGTGATACATTTTGGGATAGTACCTAAAGTTTAAAGCAGAAATTGGGGCACTTTTGAAATTTTTATTTTTGACCAAAATCGACAGTTCCGGGGCTTAGGGTATTTCTCATATGCCACTAAACGGTTGAAGCTCATGTTCAAAAATGAGAATCCGAAATCAACTTCTGTCACCTTAGTGATAAATTTTGGGATAGTACCTAAAGTTCAAAGCAGAAATTGGGGCACTTTTGAAATTTTCATTTTTGACCAAAATCGACAGGTCCGGGGCTTAGGGAATTTCTCATATGGCACTAAACGGTTGAAGCTCCTGTTCAAAAATGATGCTCCAAAATCAACTTCTGTCACCTCAGTGATACATTTTGGGATAGTACCTAAAGTTTAAAGCAGAAATTGGGGCACTTTTGAAATTTTTATTTTTGACCAAAATCGACAGGTCCGGGGCTTAGGGAATTTCTCATATGCCACTAAACGATTGAAGCTCCTGTTCAAAAATTATGCTCCGAAATCAACTTCTGTCACCTTAGTGATACATTTTGGGATAGTACCTAAAGTTTAAAGCAGAAATTGGGGCACTTTTGAAATTTTCATTTTTGACCAAAATCGACAGGTCCGGGGCTTAGGGAATTTCTCATATGCGCCTAAATGGTTGAAGCTCCTGTTCAAAAATGATGCTCCAAAATCAACTTCTGTCACCTTAGTGATACATTTTGGGATAGCACCTAAAGTTTAAAGCAGAAATTGTGGCACTTTTGAAATTTTCATTTTTGACCAAAATCGACAGGTCCGGGGCTTAGGGAATTTCTCATATGCCACAAAACGGTTGAAGCTCCTGTTCAAAAATGATGCTCCAAAATCAACTTCTGTCACCTTAGTGATACATTTTGGGATAGTACCTAAAGTTTAAAGCAGAAATTGGGGCACTTTTGACATTTTCATTTTTGACCAAAATTGACAGGTCCGGGGCTTAGGGAATTTCTCATATGCCACAAAACGGTTGAAGCTAATATACGCTTGAAGCTACTGTTCAAAAATTTTGCTCCAAAATCAACTTCTGTCACCTTAGTGATACATTTTGGGATAGTACCTAAAGTTTAAAGCAGAAATTGGAGCACTTTTGAAATTTCCATTTTTGACCAAAATCGACAGGTCCGGGGCTTAGGGAATTTCTCATATGCCACTAAACGGTTGAAGCTCCTGTTCAAAAATTATGCTCCAAAATCAACTTCTGTCACCTTAGTGATACATTTTGGGAAAGTACCTAAAGTTTAAAGCAGAAATTGGGGCACTTTTGAAATTTTTATTTTTGACCAAAATCGACAGGTCCGGGGCTTAGGGTATTTCTCATATGCCACTAAACGGTTGAAGCTCCTGTTCAAAAATGATGATCCGAAATCAAATTCTGTCACCTTAGTGATACATTTTGGGATAGTACCTAAAGTTCAAAGCAGAAATTGGGGCACTTTTGAAATTTTCATTTTTGACCAAAATCGACAGGTCCGGGGCTTAGGGAATTTCTCATATGCCACTAAACGGTTGAAGCTCCTGTTCAAAAATGATGATCCGAAATCAACTTCTGTCACCTTAGTAATACATTTTGGGATAGTACCTAAAGTTTAAAGCAGAAATTGGGGCACTTTTGACATTTTCATTTTTGACCAAAATCGACAGGTCCGGGGCTTAGGGAATTTCTCATATGCCACAAAACGGTTGAAGCTAATATACGCTTGAAGCTACTGTTCAAAAATTTTGCTCCAAAATCAACTTCTGTCACCTTAGTAATACATTTTGGGATAGTACCTAAAGTTCAAAGCAGAAATTGGGGCACTTTTGAAATTTTCATTTTTGACCAAAATCGACAGGTCCGGGGCTTAGGGAATTTCTCATATGCCACAAAACGGTTGAAGCTCCTGTTCAAAAATGATGCTCCAAAATCAACTTCTGTCACCTTAGTGATACATTTTGGGATAGTACCTAAAGTTTAAAGCAGAAATTGGGGCACTTTTGAAATTTTCATTTTTGACCAAAATCGACAGGTCCGGGGCTTAGGGAATTTCTCATATGCCACTAAACGGTTGAAGCTCCTGTTCAAAAATGATGATCCGAAATAAAATTCTGTCACCTTAGTGATACATTTTGGGATAGTACCTTAAGTTCAAAGCAGAAATTGGTGCACTTTTGACATTTTTCATTTTTGACCAAAATCGACAGGTCCGGGGCTTAGGGAATTTCTCATTTGCCACAAAACGGTTGAAGCTACTATACGGTTGAAGCTCCTGTTCAAAAATTTTGCTCCAAAATCAACTTCTGTCACCTTAGTGATACATTTTGGGATAGTACCTAAAGTTCAAAGCAGAAATTGGGGCACTTTTGAAATTTTCATTTTTGACCAAAATCGACAGGTCCGGGGCTTAGGGAATTTCTCATATGCCACAAAACGGTTGAAGCTCCTGTTCAAAAATGATGCTCCAAAATCAACTTCTGTCACCTTAGTGATACATTTTGGGATAGTACCTAAAGTTTAAAGCAGAAATTGGGGCACTTTTGAAATTTTCATTTTTGACCAAAATCGACAGGTCCGGGGCTTAGGGAATTTCTCATATGCCACTAAACGGTTGAAGCTCCTGTTCAAAAATGATGATCCGAAATCAACTTCTGTCACCTTAGTAATACATTTTGGGATAGTACCTAAAGTTTAAAGCAGAAATTGGGGCACTTTTGACATTTTCATTTTTGACCAAAATCGACAGGTCCGGGGCTTAGGGAATTTCTCATATGCCACAAAACGGTTGAAGCTAATATACGCTTGAAGCTACTGTTCAAAAATTTTGCTCCAAAATCAACTTCTGTCACCTTAGTGATACATTTTGGGATAGTACCTAAAGTTTAAAGCAGAAATTGGAGCACTTTTGAAATTTCCATTTTTGACCAAAATCGACAGGTCCGGGGCTTAGGGAATTTCTCATATGCCACTAAACGGTTGAAGCTCCTGTTCAAAAATTATGCTCCAAAATCAACTTCTGTCACCTTAGTGATACATTTTGGGAAAGTACCTAAAGTTTAAAGCAGAAATTGGGGCACTTTTGAAATTTTTATTTTTGACCAAAATCGACAGGTCCGGGGCTTAGGGTATTTCTCATATGCCACTAAACGGTTGAAGCTCCTGTTCAAAAATGATGATCCGAAATCAAATTCTGTCACCTTAGTGATACATTTTGGGATAGTACCTAAAGTTTAAAGCAGAAATTGGGGCACTTTTGACATTTTCATTTTTGACCAAAATCGACAGGTCCGGGGCTTAGGGAATTTCTCATATGCCACTAAACGGTTGAAGCTCCTGTTCAAAAATGATGATCCGAAATCAACTTCTGTCACCTTAGTAATACATTTTGGGATAGTACCTAAAGTTTAAAGCAGAAATTGGGGCACTTTTGACATTTTCATTTTTGACCAAAATCGACAGGTCCGGGGCTTAGGGAATTTCTCATATGCCACTAAACGGTTGAAGCTCCTGTTCAAAAATGATGATCCGAAATAAAATTCTGTCACCTTAGTGATACATTTTGGGATAGTACCTTAAGTTCAAAGCAGAAATTGGTGCACTTTTGACATTTTTCATTTTTGACCAAAATCGACAGGTCCGGGGCTTAGGGAATTTCTCATTTGCCACAAAACGGTTGAAGCTACTATACGGTTGAAGCTCCTGTTCAAAAATTTTGCTCCAAAATCAACTTCTGTCACCTTAGTGATACATTTTGGGATAGTACCTAAAGTTCAAAGCAGAAATTGGGGCACTTTTGAAATTTTCATTTTTGACCAAAATCGACAGGTCCGGGGCTTAGGGAATTTCTCATATGCCACAAAACGGTTGAAGCTCCTGTTCAAAAATGATGCTCCAAAATCAACTTCTGTCACCTTAGTGATACATTTTGGGATAGTACCTAAAGTTTAAAGCAGAAATTGGGGCACTTTTGAAATTTTCATTTTTGACCAAAATCGACAGGTCCGGGGCTTAGGGAATTTCTCATATGCCACTAAACGGTTGAAGCTCCTGTTCAAAAATGATGATCCGAAATCAACTTCTGTCACCTTAGTAATACATTTTGGGATAGTACCTAAAGTTTAAAGCAGAAATTGGGGCACTTTTGACATTTTCATTTTTGACCAAAATCGACATGTCCGGGGCTTAGGGAATTTCTCATATGCCACAAAACGGTTGAAGCTACTATACGGTTGAAGCTCCTGTTCAAAAATTATGCTCCGAAATCAACTTCTGTCACCTTAGTGATACATTTTGGGATAGTACCTAAAGTTTAAAGCAGAAATTGGAGCACTTTTGAAATTTCCATTTTTGACCAAAATCGACATGTCCGGGGCTTAGGGAATTTCTCATATGCCACTAAACGGTTGAAGCTACTATACGGTTGAAGCTCCTGTTCAAAAATTATGCTCCAAAATCAACTTCTGTCACCTTAGTGATACATTTTGGGAAAGTACCTAAAGTTTAAAGCAGAAATTGGGGCACTTTTGAAATTTTTATTTTTGACCAAAATCGACAGGTCCGGGGCTTAGGGTATTTCTCATATGCCACTAAACGGTTGAAGCTCCTGTTCAAAAATGATGATCCGAAATCAAATTCTGTCACCTTAGTGATACATTTTGGGATAGTACCTTAAGTTCAAAGCAGAAATTGGGGCACTTTTGAAATTTTCATTTTTGACCAAAATCGACAGTTCCGGGGCTTAGGGAATTTCTCATATGCCACAAAACGGTTGAAGCTCCTGTTCAAAAATGATGCTCCAAAATCAACTTCTGTCACCTTAGTGATACATTTTGGGATAGTACCTAAAGTTTAAAGCAGAAATTGGAGTACTTTTGAAATTTCCATTTTTGACCAAAATCGACAGGTCCGGGGCTTAGGGAATTTCTCATATGCCACTAAACGGTTGAAGCTCATGTTCAAAAATGAGAATCCGAAATCAACTTCTGTCACCTTAGTGATACATTTTGGGATAGTACCTAAAGTTTAAAGCAGAAATTGGTGCACTTTTGAAATTTTCATTTTTGACCAAAATCGACAGTTCCGGGGCTTAGGGAATTTCTCATATGCCACAAAACGGTTGAAGCTCCTGTTCAAAAATGATGCTCCAAAATCAACTTCTGTCACCTTAGTGATACATTTTGGGATAGTACCTAAAGTTTAAAGCAGAAATTGGAGTACTTTTGAAATTTCCATTTTTGACCAAAATCGACAGGTCCGGGGCTTAGGGAATTTCTCATATGCCACTAAACGGTTGAAGCTCCTGTTCAAAAATTATGCTCCGAAATCAACTTCTGTCACCTTAGTGATACATTTTGGGATAGTACCTTAAGTTTAAAGCAGAAATTGGGGCACTTTTGAAATTTTCATTTTTGACCAAAATCGACAGGTCCGGGGCTTAGGGAATTTCTCATATGCGCCTAAATGGTTGAAGCTCCTGTTCAAAAATGATGCTCCAAAATCAACTTCTGTCACCTTAGTGATACATTTTGGGATAGCACCTAAAGTTTAAAGCAGAAATTGTGGCACTTTTGAAATTTTCATTTTTGACCAAAATCGACAGGTCCGGGGCTTAGGGAATTTCTCATATGCCACAAAACGGTTGAAGCTCCTGTTCAAAAATGATGCTCCAAAATCAACTTCTGTCACCTTAGTGATACATTTTGGGATAGTACCTAAAGTTTAAAGCAGAAATTGGGGCACTTTTGAAATTTTCATTTTTGACCAAAATCGACAGGTCCGGGGCTTAGGGAATTTCTCATATGCCACTAAACGGTTGAAGCTCCTGTTCAAAAATGATGATCCGAAATCAACTTCTGTCACCTTAGTAATACATTTTGGGATAGTACCTAAAGTTTAAAGCAGAAATTGGGGCACTTTTGACATTTTCATTTTTGACCAAAATCGACAGGTCCGGGGCTTAGGGAATTTCTCATATGCCACAAAACGGTTGAAGCTAATATACGCTTGAAGCTACTGTTCAAAAATTTTGCTCCAAAATCAACTTCTGTCACCTTAGTGATACATTTTGGGATAGTACCTAAAGTTTAAAGCAGAAATTGGAGCACTTTTGAAATTTCCATTTTTGACCAAAATCGACAGGTCCGGGGCTTAGGGAATTTCTCATATGCCACTAAACGGTTGAAGCTCCTGTTCAAAAATTATGCTCCAAAATCAACTTCTGTCACCTTAGTGATACATTTTGGGAAAGTACCTAAAGTTTAAAGCAGAAATTGGGGCACTTTTGAAATTTTTATTTTTGACCAAAATCGACAGGTCCGGGGCTTAGGGTATTTCTCATATGCCACTAAACGGTTGAAGCTCCTGTTCAAAAATGATGATCCGAAATCAAATTCTGTCACCTTAGTGATACATTTTGGGATAGTACCTAAAGTTTAAAGCAGAAATTGGGGCACTTTTGACATTTTCATTTTTGACCAAAATCGACAGGTCCGGGGCTTAGGGAATTTCTCATATGCCACTAAACGGTTGAAGCTCCTGTTCAAAAATGATGATCCGAAATCAACTTCTGTCACCTTAGTAATACATTTTGGGATAGTACCTAAAGTTTAAAGCAGAAATTGGGGCACTTTTGACATTTTCATTTTTGACCAAAATCGACAGGTCCGGGGCTTAGGGAATTTCTCATATGCCACAAAACGGTTGAAGCTACTATACGGTTGAAGCTCCTGTTCAAAAATTATGCTCCGAAATCAACTTCTGTCACCTTAGTGATACATTTTGGGATAGTACCTAAAGTTTAAAGCAGAAATTGGGGCACTTTTGAAATTTTCATTTTTGACCAAAATCGACAGGTCCGGGGCTTAGGGAATTTCTCATATGCCACTAAACGGTTGAAGCTCCTGTTCAAAAATGATGATCCGAAATCAACTTCTGTCACCTTAGTAATACATTTTGGAATAGTACCTAAAGTTTAAAGCAGAAATTGGGGCACTTTTGACATTTTCATTTTTGACCAAAATCGACAGGTCCGGGGCTTAGGGAATTTCTCATATGCCACAAAACGGTTGAAGCTAATATACGCTTGAAGCTACTGTTCAAAAATTTTGCTCCAAAATCAACTTCTGTCACCTTAGTGATACATTTTGGGATAGTACCTAAAGTTTAAAGCAGAAATTGGAGCACTTTTGAAATTTCCATTTTTGACCAAAATCGACAGGTCCGGGGCTTAGGGAATTTCTCATATGCCACTAAACGGTTGAAGCTCCTGTTCAAAAATTATGCTCCAAAATCAACTTCTGTCACCTTAGTGATACATTTTGGGAAAGTACCTAAAGTTTAAAGCAGAAATTGGGGCACTTTTGAAATTTTTATTTTTGACCAAAATCGACAGGTCCGGGGCTTAGGGTATTTCTCATATGCCACTAAACGGTTGAAGCTCCTGTTCAAAAATGATGATCCGAAATCAAATTCTGTCACCTTAGTGATACATTTTGGGATAGTACCTAAAGTTCAAAGCAGAAATTGGGGCACTTTTGAAATTTTCATTTTTGACCAAAATCGACAGGTCCGGGGCTTAGGGAATTTCTCATATGCCACAAAACGGTTGAAGCTCCTGTTCAAAAATTATGCTCCAAAATCAACTTCTGTCACCTTAGTGATACATTTTGGGATAGTACCTAAAGTTTAAAGCAGAAATTGGGGCACTTTTGAAATTTCCATTTTTGACCAAAATCGACAGGTCCGGGGCTTAGGGAATTTCTCATATGCCACTAAACGGTTGAAGCTCCTGTTCAAAAATTATGCTCCAAAATCAACTTCTGTCACCTTAGTGATACATTTTGGGAAAGTACCTAAAGTTTAAAGCAGAAATTGGGGCACTTTTGAAATTTTTATTTTTGACCAAAATCGACAGGTCCGGGGCTTAGGGTATTTCTCATATGCCACTAAACGGTTGAAGCTCCTGTTCAAAAATGATGATCCGAAATCAAATTCTGTCACCTTAGTGATACATTTTGGGATAGTACCTAAAGTTTAAAGCAGAAATTGGGGCACTTTTGACATTTTCATTTTTGACCAAAATCGACAGGTCCGGGGCTTAGGGAATTTCTCATATGCCACTAAACGGTTGAAGCTCCTGTTCAAAAATGATGATCCGAAATCAACTTCTGTCACCTTAGTAATACATTTTGGGATAGTACCTAAAGTTTAAAGCAGAAATTGGGGCACTTTTGACATTTTCATTTTTGACCAAAATCGACAGGTCCGGGGCTTAGGGAATTTCTCATATGCCACAAAACGGTTGAAGCTACTATACGGTTGAAGCTCCTGTTCAAAAATTATGCTCCGAAATCAACTTCTGTCACCTTAGTGATACATTTTGGGATAGTACCTAAAGTTTAAAGCAGAAATTGGGGCACTTTTGAAATTTTCATTTTTGACCAAAATCGACAGGTCCGGGGCTTAGGGAATTTCTCATATGCCACTAAACGGTTGAAGCTCCTGTTCAAAAATGATGATCCGAAATCAACTTCTGTCACCTTAGTAATACATTTTGGAATAGTACCTAAAGTTTAAAGCAGAAATTGGGGCACTTTTGACATTTTCATTTTTGACCAAAATCGACAGGTCCGGGGCTTAGGGAATTTCTCATATGCCACAAAACGGTTGAAGCTAATATACGCTTGAAGCTACTGTTCAAAAATTTTGCTCCAAAATCAACTTCTGTCACCTTAGTGATACATTTTGGGATAGTACCTAAAGTTTAAAGCAGAAATTGGAGCACTTTTGAAATTTCCATTTTTGACCAAAATCGACAGGTCCGGGGCTTAGGGAATTTCTCATATGCCACTAAACGGTTGAAGCTCCTGTTCAAAAATTATGCTCCAAAATCAACTTCTGTCACCTTAGTGATACATTTTGGGAAAGTACCTAAAGTTTAAAGCAGAAATTGGGGCACTTTTGAAATTTTTATTTTTGACCAAAATCGACAGGTCCGGGGCTTAGGGTATTTCTCATATGCCACTAAACGGTTGAAGCTCCTGTTCAAAAATGATGATCCGAAATCAAATTCTGTCACCTTAGTGATACATTTTGGGATAGTACCTAAAGTTCAAAGCAGAAATTGGGGCACTTTTGAAATTTTCATTTTTGACCAAAATCGACAGGTCCGGGGCTTAGGGAATTTCTCATATGCCACAAAACGGTTGAAGCTCCTGTTCAAAAATTATGCTCCAAAATCAACTTCTGTCACCTTAGTGATACATTTTGGGATAGTACCTAAAGTTTAAAGCAGAAATTGGGGCACTTTTGAAATTTTCATTTTTGACCAAAATCGACAGGTCCGGGGCTTAGGGAATTTCTCATATGCCACTAAACGGTTGAAGCTCCTGTTCAAAAATGATGATCCGAAATCAACTTCTGTCACCTTAGTAATACATTTTGGGATAGTACCTAAAGTTTAAAGCAGAAATTGGGGCACTTTTGACATTTTCATTTTTGACCAAAATCGACAGGTCCGGGGCTTAGGGAATTTCTCATATGCCACAAAACGGTTGAAGCTCCTGTTCAAAAATGATGCTCCAAAATCAACTTCTGTCACCTTAGTGATACATTTTGGGATAGTACCTAAAGTTTAAAGCAGAAATTGGGGCACTTTTGAAATTTTCATTTTTGACCAAAATCGACAGGTCCGGGGCTTAGGGAATTTCTCATATGCCACTAAACGGTTGAAGCTCCTGTTCAAAAATGATGATCCGAAATCAAATTCTGTCACCTTAGTGATACATTTTGGGATAGTACCTTAAGTTCAAAGCAGAAATTGGTGCACTTTTGACATTTTTCATTTTTGACCAAAATCGACAGGTCCGGGGCTTAGGGAATTTCTCATTTGCCACAAAACGGTTGAAGCTACTATACGGTTGAAGCTCCTGTTCAAAAATTTTGCTCCAAAATCAACTTCTGTCACCTTAGTGATACATTTTGGGATAGTACCTAAAGTTTAAAGCAGAAATTGGGACACTTTTGACATTTTCATTTTTGACCAAAATCGACAGGTCCGGGGCTTAGGGAATTTCTCATATGCCACTAAACGGTTGAAGCTCCTGTTCAAAAATGATGCTCCAAAATCAACTTCTGTCACCTCAGTGAAACATTTTGGGATAGTACCGAAAGTTTAAAGCAGAAATTGGGGCACTTTTGAAATTTTTATTTTTGACCAAAATCGACAGTTCCGGGGCTTAGGGCTTAGGGTATTTCTCATATGCCACTAAACGGTTGAAGCTCATGTTCAAAAATGAGAATCCGAAATCAACTTCTGTCACCTTAGTGATACATTTTGGGATAGTACCTAAAGTTCAAAGCAGAAATTGGGGCACTTTTGAAATTTTCATTTTTGACCAAAATCGACAGGTCCGGGGCTTAGGGAATTTCTCATATGACACAAAACGGTTGAAGCTCCTGTTCAAAAATGATGCTCCAAAATCAACTTCTGTCACCTTAGTGATACATTTTGGGATAGTACCTAAAGTTTAAAGCAGAAATTGGGGCACTTTTGAAATTTTCATTTTTGACCAAAATCGACAGGTCCGGGGCTTAGGGAATTTCTCATATGCCACTAAACGGTTGAAGCTCCTGTTCAAAAATGATGATCCGAAATCAACTTCTGTCACCTTAGTAATACATTTTGGGATAGTACCTAAAGTTTAAAGCAGAAATTGGGGCACTTTTGACATTTTCATTTTTGACCAAAATCGACAGGTCCGGGGCTTAGGGAATTTCTCATATGCCACAAAACGGTTGAAGCTCCTGTTCAAAAATTATGCTCCAAAATCAACTTCTGTCACCTTAGTGATACATTTTGGGATAGTACCTAAAGTTCAAAGCAGAAATTGGGGCACTTTTGAAATTTTCATTTTTGACCAAAATCGACAGGTCCGGGGCTTAGGGAATTTCTCATATGCCACAAAACGGTTTAAGCTCCTGTTCAAAAATTATGCTCCAAAATCAACTTCTGTCACCTTAGTGATACATTTTGGGATAGTACCTAAAGTTTAAAGCAGAAATTGGGGCACTTTTGAAATTTTCATTTTTGACCAAAATCGACAGGTCCGGGGCTTAGGGAATTTCTCATATGCCACTAAACGGTTGAAGCTCCTGTTCAAAAATGATGATCCGAAATCAACTTCTGTCACCTTAGTAATACATTTTGGGATAGTACCTAAAGTTTAAAGCAGAAATTGGGGCACTTTTGACATTTTCATTTTTGACCAAAATCGACAGGTCCGGGGCTTAGGGAATTTCTCATATGCCACAAAACGGTTGAAGCTAATATACGCTTGAAGCTACTGTTCAAAAATTTTGCTCCAAAATCAACTTCTGTCACCTTAGTAATACATTTTGGGATAGTACCTAAAGTTCAAAGCAGAAATTGGGGCACTTTTGAAATTTTCATTTTTGACCAAAATCGACAGGTCCGGGGCTTAGGGAATTTCTCATATGCCACAAAACGGTTGAAGCTCCTGTTCAAAAATGATGCTCCAAAATCAACTTCTGTCACCTTAGTGATACATTTTGGGATAGTACCTAAAGTTTAAAGCAGAAATTGGGGCACTTTTGAAATTTTCATTTTTGACCAAAATCGACAGGTCCGGGGCTTAGGGAATTTCTCATATGCCACTAAACGGTTGAAGCTCCTGTTCAAAAATGATGATCCGAAATCAACTTCTGTCACCTTAGTAATACATTTTGGGATAGTACCTAAAGTTTAAAGCAGAAATTGGGGCACTTTTGACATTTTCATTTTTGACCAAAATCGACAGGTCCGGGGCTTAGGGAATTTCTCATATGCCACAAAACGGTTGAAGCTACTATACGGTTGAAGCTCCTGTTCAAAAATTATGCTCCGAAATCAACTTCTGTCACCTTAGTAATACATTTTGGGATAGTACCTAAAGTTCAAAGCAGAAATTGGGGCACTTTTGACATTTTCATTTTTGACCAAAATCGACAGGTCCGGGGCTTAGGGAATTTCTCATATGCCACAAAACGGTTGAAGCTACTATACGGTTGAAGCTCCTGTTCAAAAATTATGCTCCGAAATCAACTTCTGTCACCTTAGTAATACATTTTGGGATAGTACCTTAAGTTCAAAGCAGAAATTGGTGCACTTTTGACATTTTTCATTTTTGACCAAAATCGACAGGTCCGGGGCTTAGGGAATTTCTCATTTGCCACAAAACGGTTGAAGCTACTATACGGTTGAAGCTCCTGTTCAAAAATTTTGCTCCAAAATCAACTTCTGTCACCTTAGTGATACATTTTGGGATAGTACCTAAAGTTTAAAGCAGAAATTGGGGCACTTTTGACATTTTCATTTTTGACCAAAATCGACAGGTCCGGGGCTTAGGGAATTTCTCATATGCCACTAAACGGTTGAAGCTCCTGTTCAAAAATGATGCTCCAAAATCAACTTCTGTCACCTCAGTGATACATTTTGGGATAGTACCTAAAGTTTAAAGCAGAAATTGGGGCACTTTTGAAATTTTTATTTTTGACCAAAATCGACAGTTCCGGGGCTTAGGGTATTTCTCATATGCCACTAAGCGGTTGAAGCTCATGTTCAAAAATGAGAATCCGAAATCAACTTCTGTCACCTTAGTGATACATTTTGGGATAGTACCTAAAGTTCAAAGCAGAAATTGGGGCACTTTTGAAATTTTCATTTTTGACCAAAATCGACAGGTCCGGGGCTTAGGGAATTTCTCATATGCCACAAAACGGTTGAAGCTCCTGTTCAAAAATGATGCTCCAAAATCAACTTCTGTCACCTTAGTGATACATTTTGGGATAGTACCTAAAGTTTAAAGCAGAAATTGGGGCACTTTTGAAATTTTCATTTTTGACCAAAATCGACAGGTCCGGGGCTTAGGGAATTTCTCATATGCCACTAAACGGTTGAAGCTCCTGTTCAAAAATGATGATCCGAAATCAACTTCTGTCACCTTAGTAATACATTTTGGGATAGTACCTAAAGTTTAAAGCAGAAATTGGGGCACTTTTGACATTTTCATTTTTGACCAAAATCGACAGGTCCGGGGCTTAGGGAATTTCTCATATGCCACAAAACGGTTGAAGCTACTATACGGTTGAAGCTCCTGTTCAAAAATTATGCTCCGAAATCAACTTCTGTCACCTTAGTGATACATTTTGGGATAGTACCTAAAGTTTAAAGCAGAAATTGGAGCACTTTTGAAATTTCCATTTTTGACCAAAATCGACATGTCCGGGGCTTAGGGAATTTCTCATATGCCACTAAACGGTTGAAGCTACTATACGGTTGAAGCTCCTGTTCAAAAATTATGCTCCAAAATCAACTTATGTCACCTTAGTGATACATTTTGGGAAAGTACCTAAAGTTTAAAGTAGAAATTGGGGCACTTTAGAAATTTTTATTTTTGACCAAAATCGACAGGTCCGGGGCTTAGGGTATTTCTCATATGCCACTAAACGGTTGAAGCTCCTGTTCAAAAATGATGATCCGAAATCAAATTCTGTCACCTTAGTGATACATTTTGGGATAGTACCTTAAGTTCAAAGCAGAAATTGGGGCACTTTTGAAATTTTCATTTTTGACCAAAATCGACAGGTCCGGGGCTTAGGGAATTTCTCATATGCCACTAAACGGTTGAAGCTCATGTTCAAAAATGAGAATCTGAAATCAACTTCTGTCACCTTAGTGATACATTTTGGGATAGTACCTAAAGTTTAAAGCAGAAATTGGGGCACTTTTGAAATTTTCATTTTTGACCAAAATCGACAGGTCCGGGGCTTAGGGAATTTCTCATATGCCACTAAACGGTTGAAGCTCCTGTTCAAAAATGATGCTCTAAAATCAACTTCTGTCACCTCAGTGAAACATTTTGGGATAGTACCTAAAGTTTAAAGCAGAAATTGGGGCACTTTTGAAATTTTTATTTTTGACCAAAATCGACAGTTCCGGGGCTTAGGGCTTAGGGTATTTCTCATATGCCACTAAACGGTTGAAGCTCATGTTCAAAAATGAGAATCCGAAATCAACTTCTGTCACCTTAGTGATACATTTTGGGATAGTACCTAAAGTTCAAAGCAGAAATTGGGGCACTTTTGAAATTTTCATTTTTGACCAAAATCGACAGGTCCGGGGCTTAGGGAATTTCTCATATGCCACAAAACGGTTGAAGCTCCTGTTCAAAAATGATGCTCCAAAATCAACTTCTGTCACCTTAGTGATACATTTTGGGATAGTACCTAAAGTTTAAAGCAGAAATTGGGGAACTTTTGAAATTTTCATTTTTGACCAAAATCGACAGGTCCGGGGCTTAGGGAATTTCTCATATGCCACTAAACGGTTGAAGCTCCTGTTCAAAAATGATGATCCGAAATCAACTTCTGTCACCTTAGTAATACATTTTGGGATAGTACCTAAAGTTTAAAGCAGAAATTGGGGCACTTTTGACATTTTCATTTTTGACCAAAATCGACAGGTCCGGGGCTTAGGGAATTTCTCATATGCCACAAAACGGTTGAAGCTCCTGTTCAAAAATTATGCTCCAAAATCAACTTCTGTCACCTTAGTGATACATTTTGGGATAGTACCTAAAGTTCAAAGCAGAAATTGGGGCACTTTTGAAATTTTCATTTTTGACCAAAATCGACAGGTCCGGGGCTTAGGGAATTTCTCATATGCCACAAAACGGTTGAAGCTCCTGTTCAAAAATTATGCTCCAAAATCAACTTCTGTCACCTTAGTGATACATTTTGGGATAGTACCTAAAGTTTAAAGCAGAAATTGGGGCACTTTTGAAATTTTCATTTTTGACCAAAATCGACAGGTCCGGGGCTTAGGGAATTTCTCATATGCCACTAAACGGTTGAAGCTCCTGTTCAAAAATGATGATCCGAAATCAACTTCTGTCACCTTAGTAATACATTTTGGGATAGTACCTAAAGTTTAAAGCAGAAATTGGGGCACTTTTGACATTTTCATTTTTGACCAAAATCGACAGGTCCGGGGCTTAGGGAATTTCTCATATGCCACAAAACGGTTGAAGCTAATATACGCTTGAAGCTACTGTTCAAAAATTTTGCTCCAAAATCAACTTCTGTCACCTTAGTAATACATTTTGGGATAGTACCTAAAGTTCAAAGCAGAAATTGGGGCACTTTTGAAATTTTCATTTTTGACCAAAATCGACAGGTCCGGGGCTTAGGGAATTTCTCATATGCCACAAAACGGTTGAAGCTCCTGTTCAAAAATGATGCTCCAAAATCAACTTCTGTCACCTTAGTGATACATTTTGGGATAGTACCTAAAGTTTAAAGCAGAAATTGGGGCACTTTTGAAATTTTCATTTTTGACCAAAATCGACAGGTCCGGGGCTTAGGGAATTTCTCATATGCCACTAAACGGTTGAAGCTCCTGTTCAAAAATGATGATCCGAAATCAAATTCTGTCACCTTAGTGATACATTTTGGGATAGTACCTTAAGTTCAAAGCAGAAATTGGTGCACTTTTGACATTTTTCATTTTTGACCAAAATCGACAGGTCCGGGGCTTAGGGAATTTCTCATTTGCCACAAAACGGTTGAAGCTACTATACGGTTGAAGCTCCTGTTCAAAAATTTTGCTCCAAAATCAACTTCTGTCACCTTAGTGATACATTTTGGGATAGTACCTAAAGTTTAAAGCAGAAATTGGGGCACTTTTGACATTTTCATTTTTGACCAAAATCGACAGGTCCGGGGCTTAGGGAATTTCTCATATGCCACTAAACGGTTGAAGCTCCTGTTCAAAAATGATGCTCCAAAATCAACTTCTGTCACCTCAGTGATACATTTTGGGATAGTACCTAAAGTTTAAAGCAGAAATTGGGGCACTTTTGAAATTTTTATTTTTGACCAAAATCGACAGTTCCGGGGCTTAGGGTATTTCTCATATGCCACTAAACGGTTGAAGCTCATGTTCAAAAATGAGAATCCGAAATCAACTTCTGTCACCTTAGTGATACATTTTGGGATAGTACCTAAAGTTTAAAGCAGAAATTGGTGCACTTTTGAAATTTTCATTTTTGACCAAAATCGACAGGTCCGGGGCTTAGGGAATTTCTCATATGCCACAAAACGGTTGAAGCTCCTGTTCAAAAATGATGCTCCAAAATCAACTTCTGTCACCTTAGTGATACATTTTGGGATAGTACCTAAAGTTTAAAGCAGAAATTGGGGCACTTTTGAAATTTTCATTTTTGACCAAAATCGACAGGTCCGGGGCTTAGGGAATTTCTCATATGCCACTAAACGGTTGAAGCTCCTGTTCAAAAATGATGATCCGAAATCAACTTCTGTCACCTTAGTAATACATTTTGGGATAGTACCTAAAGTTTAAAGCAGAAATTGGGGCACTTTTGACATTTTCATTTTTGACCAAAATCGACAGGTCCGGGGCTTAGGGAATTTCTCATATGCCACAAAACGGTTGAAGCTACTATACGGTTGAAGCTCCTGTTCAAAAATTATGCTCCGAAATCAACTTCTGTCACCTTAGTGATACATTTTGGGATAGTACCTAAAGTTTAAAGCAGAAATTGGAGCACTTTTGAAATTTCCATTTTTGACCAAAATCGACATGTCCGGGGCTTAGGGAATTTCTCATATGCCACTAAACGGTTGAAGCTACTATACGGTTGAAGCTCCTGTTCAAAAATTATGCTCCAAAATCAACTTCTGTCACCTTAGTGATACATTTTGGGAAAGTACCTAAAGTTTAAAGCAGAAATTGGGGCACTTTTGAAATTTTTATTTTTGACCAAAATCGACAGTTCCGGGGCTTAGGGTATTTCTCATATGCCACTAAACGGTTGAAGCTCCTGTTAAAAAATGATGATCCGAAATCAACTTCTGTCACCTTAGTAATACATTTTGGGATAGTACCTAAAGTTTAAAGCAGAAATTGGGGCACTTTTGACATTTTCATTTTTGACCAAAATCGACAGGTCCGGGGCTTAGGGAATTTCTCATATGCCACAAAACGGTTGAAGCTACTATACGGTTGAAGCTCCTGTTCAAAAATTTTGCTCCAAAATCAACTTCTGTCACCTTAGTGATACATTTTGGGATAGTACCTAAAGTTTAAAGCAGAAATTGGGGCACTTTTGACATTTTCATTTTTGACCAAAATCGACAGGTCCGGGGCTTAGGGAATTTCTCATATGCCACTAAACGGTTGAAGCTCCTGTTCAAAAATGATGCTCCAAAATCAACTTCTGTCACCTCAGTGATACATTTTGGGATAGTACCTAAAGTGTAAAGCAGAAATTGGGGCACTTTTGAAATTTTTATTTTTGACCAAAATCGACAGTTCCGGGGCTTAGGGTATTTCTCATATGCCACTAAACGGTTGAAGCTCATGTTCAAAAATGAGAATCCGAAATCAACTTCTGTCACCTTAGTGATACATTTTGGGATAGTACCTAAAGTTCAAAGCAGAAATTGGGGCACTTTTGAAATTTTCATTTTTGACCAAAATCGACAGGTCCGGGGCTTAGGGAATTTCTCATATGCCACAAAACGGTTGAAGCTCCTGTTCAAAAATGATGCTCCAAAATCAACTTCTGTCACCTTAGTGATACATTTTGGGATAGTACCTACAGTTTAAAGCAGAAATTGGGGCACTTTTGAAATTTTCATTTTTGACCAAAATCGACAGGTCCGGGGCTTAGGGAATTTCTCATATGCCACTAAACGGTTGAAGCTCCTGTTCAAAAATGATGATCCGAAATCAACTTCTGTCACCTTAGTAATACATTTTGGGATAGTACCTAAAGTTTAAAGCAGAAATTGGGGCACTTTTGACATTTTCATTTTTGACCAAAATCGACAGGTCCGGGGCTTAGGGAATTTCTCATATGCCACAAAACGGTTGAAGCTACTATACGGTTGAAGCTCCTGTTCAAAAATTATGCTCCGAAATCAACTTCTGTCACCTTAGTGATACATTTTGGGATAGTACCTAAAGTTTAAAGCAGAAATTGGAGCACTTTTGAAATTTCCATTTTTGACCAAAATCGACATGTCCGGGGCTTAGGGAATTTCTCATATGCCACTAAACGGTTGAAGCTACTATACGGTTGAAGCTCCTGTTCAAAAATTATGCTCCAAAATCAACTTATGTCACCTTAGTGATACATTTTGGGAAAGTACCTAAAGTTTAAAGTAGAAATTGGGGCACTTTAGAAATTTTTATTTTTGACCAAAATCGACAGGTCCGGGGCTTAGGGTATTTCTCATATGCCACTAAACGGTTGAAGCTCCTGTTCAAAAATGATGATCCGAAATCAAATTCTGTCACCTTAGTGATACATTTTGGGATAGTACCTTAAGTTCAAAGCAGAAATTGGGGCACTTTTGAAATTTTCATTTTTGACCAAAATCGACAGGTCCGGGGCTTAGGGAATTTCTCATATGCCACTAAACGGTTGAAGCTCATGTTCAAAAATGAGAATCCGAAATCAACTTCTGTCACCTTAGTGATACATTTTGGGATAGTACCTAAAGTTTAAAGCAGAAATTGGTGCACTTTTGAAATTTTCATTTTTGACCAAAATCGACAGGTCCGGGGCTTAGGGAATTTCTCATATGCCACAAAACGGTTGAAGCTCCTGTTCAAAAATGATGCTCCAAAATCAACTTCTGTCACCTTAGTGATACATTTTGGGATAGTACCTAAAGTTTAAAGCAGAAATTGGGGCACTTTTGAAATTTTCATTTTTGACCAAAATCGACAGGTCCGGGGCTTAGGGAATTTCTCATATGCCACTAAACGGTTGAAGCTCCTGTTCAAAAATGATGATCCGAAATCAACTTCTGTCACCTCAGTAATACATTTTGGGATAGTACCTAAAGTTTAAAGCAGAAATTGGGGCACTTTTGACATTTTCATTTTTGACCAAAATCGACAGGTCCGGGGCTTAGGGAATTTCTCATATGCCACAAAACGGTTGAAGCTACTATACGGTTGAAGCTCCTGTTCAAAAATTATGCTCCGAAATCAACTTCTGTCACCTTAGTGATACATTTTGGGATAGTACCTAAAGTTTAAAGCAGAAATTGGAGCACTTTTGAAATTTCCATTTTTGACCAAAATCGACATGTCCGGGGCTTAGGGAATTTCTCATATGCCACTAAACGGTTGAAGCTACTATACGGTTGAAGCTCCTGTTCAAAAATTATGCTCCAAAATCAACTTCTGTCACCTTAGTGATACATTTTGGGAAAGTACCTAAAGTTTAAAGCAGAAATTGGGGCACTTTTGAAATTTTTATTTTTGACCAAAATCGACAGGTCCGGGGCTTAGGGTATTTCTCATATGCCACTAAACGGTTGAAGCTCCTGTTCAAAAATGATGATCCGAAATCAAATTCTGTCACCTTAGTGATACATTTTGGGATAGTACCTTAAGTTCAAAGCAGAAATTGGGGCACTTTTGAAATTTTCATTTTTGACCAAAATCGACAGGTCCGGGGCTTAGGGAATTTCTCATATGCCACTAAACGGTTGAAGCTCATGTTCAAAAATGAGAATCCGAAATCAACTTCTGTCACCTTAGTGATACATTTTGGGATAGTACCTAAAGTTTAAAGCAGAAATTGGTGCACTTTTGAAATTTTCATTTTTGACCAAAATCGACAGGTCCGGGGCTTAGGGTATTTCTCATATGCCACAAAACGGTTGAAGCTCCTGTTCAAAAATTATGCTCCGAAATCAACTTCTGTCACCTTAGTGATACATTTTGGGATAGTACCTTAAGTTTAAAGCAGAAATTGGGGCACTTTTGAAATTTTCATTTTTGACCAAAATCGACAGGTCCGGGGCTTAGGGAATTTCTCATATGCGCCTAAATGGTTGAAGCTCCTGTTCAAAAATGATGCTCCAAAATCAACTTCTGTCACCTTAGTGATACATTTTGGGATAGCACCTAAAGTTTAAAGCAGAAATTGTGGCACTTTTGAAATTTTCATTTTTGACCAAAATCGACAGGTCCGGGGCTTAGGGAATTTCTCATATGCCACAAAACGGTTGAAGCTCCTGTTCAAAAATGATGCTCCAAAATCAACTTCTGTCACCTTAGTGATACATTTTGGGATAGTACCTAAAGTTTAAAGCAGAAATTGGGGCACTTTTGAAATTTTCATTTTTGACCAAAATCGACAGGTCCGGGGCTTAGGGAATTTCTCATATGCCACTAAACGGTTGAAGCTCCTGTTAAAAAATGATGATCCGAAATCAACTTCTGTCACCTTAGTAATACATTTTGGGATAGTACCTAAAGTTTAAAGCAGAAATTGGGGCACTTTTGACATTTTCATTTTTGACCAAAATCGACAGGTCCGGGGCTTAGGGAATTTCTCATATGCCACAAAACGGTTGAAGCTAATATACGCTTGAAGCTACTGTTCAAAAATTTTGCTCCAAAATCAACTTCTGTCACCTTAGTGATACATTTTGGGATAGTACCTAAAGTTTAAAGCAGAAATTGGAGCACTTTTGAAATTTCCATTTTTGACCAAAATCGACAGGTCCGGGGCTTAGGGAATTTCTCCTATGCCACTAAACGGTTGAAGCTCCTGTTCAAAAATGATGATCCGAAATCAACTTCTGTCACCTTAGTAATACATTTTGGGATAGTACCTAAAGTTTAAAGCAGAAATTGGGGCACTTTTGACATTTTCATTTTTGACCAAAATCGACAGGTCCGGGGCTTAGGGAATTTCTCATATGCCACAAAACGGTTGAAGCTCCTGTTCAAAAATTATGCTCCAAAATCAACTTCTGTCACCTTAGTGATACATTTTGGGATAGTACCTAAAGTTCAAAGCAGAAATTGGGGCACTTTTGAAATTTTCATTTTTGACCAAAATCGACAGGTCCGGGGCTTAGGGAATTTCTCATATGCCACAAAACGGTTGAAGCTCCTGTTCAAAAATTATGCTCCAAAATCAACTTCTGTCACCTTAGTGATACATTTTGGGATAGTACCTAAAGTTTAAAGCAGAAATTGGGGCACTTTTGAAATTTTCATTTTTGACCAAAATCGACAGGTCCGGGGCTTAGGGAATTTCTCATATGCCACTAAACGGTTGAAGCTCCTGTTCAAAAATGATGATCCGAAATCAACTTCTGTCACCTTAGTAATACATTTTGGGATAGTACCTAAAGTTTAAAGCAGAAATTGGGGCACTTTTGACATTTTCATTTTTGACCAAAATCGACAGGTCCGGGGCTTAGGGAATTTCTCATATGCCACAAAACGGTTGAAGCTAATATACGCTTGAAGCTACTGTTCAAAAATTTTGCTCCAAAATCAACTTCTGTCACCTTAGTAATACATTTTGGGATAGTACCTAAAGTTCAAAGCAGAAATTGGGGCACTTTTGAAATTTTCATTTTTGACCAAAATCGACAGGTCCGGGGCTTAGGGAATTTCTCATATGCCACAAAACGGTTGAAGCTCCTGTTCAAAAATGATGCTCCAAAATCAACTTCTGTCACCTTAGTGATACATTTTGGGATAGTACCTAAAGTTTAAAGCAGAAATTGGGGCACTTTTGAAATTTTCATTTTTGACCAAAATCGACAGGTCCGGGGCTTAGGGAATTTCTCATATGCCACTAAACGGTTGAAGCTCCTGTTCAAAAATGATGATCCGAAATCAAATTCTGTCACCTTAGTGATACATTTTGGGATAGTACCTTAAGTTCAAAGCAGAAATTGGTGCACTTTTGACATTTTTCATTTTTGACCAAAATCGACAGGTCCGGGGCTTAGGGAATTTCTCATTTGCCACAAAACGGTTGAAGCTACTATACGGTTGAAGCTCCTGTTCAAAAATTTTGCTCCAAAATCAACTTCTGTCACCTTAGTGATACATTTTGGGATAGTACCTAAAGTTTAAAGCAGAAATTGGGGCACTTTTGACATTTTCATTTTTGACCAAAATCGACAGGTCCGGGGCTTAGGGAATTTCTCATATGCCACTAAACGGTTGAAGCTCCTGTTCAAAAATGATGCTCCAAAATCAACTTCTGTCACCTCAGTGATACATTTTGGGATAGTACCTAAAGTTTAAAGCAGAAATTGGGGCACTTTTGAAATTTTTATTTTTGACCAAAATCGACAGTTCCGGGGCTTAGGGTATTTCTCATATGCCACTAAACGGTTGAAGCTCATGTTCAAAAATGAGAATCCGAAATCAACTTCTGTCACCTTAGTGATACATTTTGGGATAGTACCTAAAGTTCAAAGCAGAAATTGGGGCACTTTTGAAATTTTCATTTTTGACCAAAATCGACAGGTCCGGGGCTTAGGGAATTTCTCATATGCCACAAAACGGTTGAAGCTCCTGTTCAAAAATGATGCTCCAAAATCAACTTCTGTCACCTTAGTGATACATTTTGGGATAGTACCTAAAGTTTAAAGCAGAAATTGGGGCACTTTTGAAATTTTCATTTTTGACCAAAATCGACAGGTCCGGGGCTTAGGGAATTTCTCATATGCCACTAAACGGTTGAAGCTCCTGTTCAAAAATGATGATCCGAAATCAACTTCTGTCACCTTAGTAATACATTTTGGGATAGTACCTAAAGTTTAAAGCAGAAATTGGGGCACTTTTGACATTTTCATTTTTGACCAAAATCGACAGGTCCGGGGCTTAGGGAATTTCTCATATGCCACAAAACGGTTGAAGCTACTATACGGTTGAAGCTCCTGTTCAAAAATTATGCTCCGAAATCAACTTCTGTCACCTTAGTGATACATTTTGGGATAGTACCTAAAGTTTAAAGCAGAAATTGGAGCACTTTTGAAATTTCCATTTTTGACCAAAATCGACATGTCCGGGGCTTAGGGAATTTCTCATATGCCACTAAACGGTTGAAGCTACTATACGGTTGAAGCTCCTGTTCAAAAATTATGCTCCAAAATCAACTTATGTCACCTTAGTGATACATTTTGGGAAAGTACCTAAAGTTTAAAGTAGAAATTGGGGCACTTTAGAAATTTTTATTTTTGACCAAAATCGACAGGTCCGGGGCTTAGGGTATTTCTCATATGCCACTAAACGGTTGAAGCTCCTGTTCAAAAATGATGATCCGAAATCAAATTCTGTCACCTTAGTGATACATTTTGGGATAGTACCTTAAGTTCAAAGCAGAAATTGGGGCACTTTTGAAATTTTCATTTTTGACCAAAATCGACAGGTCCGGGGCTTAGGGAATTTCTCATATGCCACTAAACGGTTGAAGCTCATGTTCAAAAATGAGAATCCGAAATCAACTTCTGTCACCTTAGTGATACATTTTGGGATAGTACCTAAAGTTTAAAGCAGAAATTGGTGCACTTTTGAAATTTTCATTTTTGACCAAAATCGACAGGTCCGGGGCTTAGGGTATTTCTCATATGCCACAAAACGGTTGAAGCTCCTGTTCAAAAATGATGCTCCAAAATCAACTTCTGTCACCTTAGTGATACATTTTGGGATAGTACCTAAAGTTTAAAGCAGAAATTGGAGTACTTTTGAAATTTCCATTTTTGACCAAAATCGACAGGTCCGGGGCTTAGGGAATTTCTCATATGCCACTAAACGGTTGAAGCTCCTGTTCAAAAATTATGCTCCGAAATCAACTTCTGTCACCTTAGTGATACATTTTGGGATAGTACCTTAAGTTTAAAGCAGAAATTGGGGCACTTTTGAAATTTTCATTTTTGACCAAAATCGACAGGTCCGGGGCTTAGGGAATTTCTCATATGCGCCTAAATGGTTGAAGCTCCTGTTCAAAAATGATGCTCCAAAATCAACTTCTGTCACCTTAGTGATACATTTTGGGATAGCACCTAAAGTTTAAAGCAGAAATTGTGGTACTTTTGAAATTTTCATTTTTGACCAAAATCGACAGGTCCGGGGCTTAGGGAATTTCTCATATGCCACAAAACGGTTGAAGCTCCTGTTCAAAAATGATGCTCCAAAATCAACTTCTGTCACCTTAGTGATACATTTTGGGATAGTACCTAAAGTTTAAAGCAGAAATTGGGGCACTTTTGAAATTTTCATTTTTGACCAAAATCGACAGGTCCGGGGCTTAGGGAATTTCTCATATGCCACTAAACGGTTGAAGCTCCTGTTAAAAAATGATGATCCGAAATCAACTTCTGTCACCTTAGTAATACATTTTGGGATAGTACCTAAAGTTTAAAGCAGAAATTGGGGCACTTTTGACATTTTCATTTTTGACCAAAATCGACAGGTCCGGGGCTTAGGGAATTTCTCATATGCCACAAAACGGTTGAAGCTAATATACGCTTGAAGCTACTGTTCAAAAATTTTGCTCCAAAATCAACTTCTGTCACCTTAGTGATACATTTTGGGATAGTACCTAAAGTTTAAAGCAGAAATTGGAGCACTTTTGAAATTTCCATTTTTGACCAAAATCGACAGGTCCGGGGCTTAGGGAATTTCTCATATGCCACTAAACGGTTGAAGCTCCTGTTCAAAAATGATGATCCGAAATCAACTTCTGTCACCTTAGTAATACATTTTGGGATAGTACCTAAAGTTTAAAGCAGAAATTGGGTCACTTTTGACATTTTCATTTTTGACCAAAATCGACAGGTCCGGGGCTTAGAGAATTTCTCATATGCCACAAAACGGTTGAAGCTCCTGTTCAAAAATTATGCTCCAAAATCAACTTCTGTCACCTTAGTGATACATTTTGGGATAGTACCTAAAGTTCAAAGCAGAAATTGGGGCACTTTTGACATTTTCATTTTTGACCAAAATCGACAGGTCCGGGGCTTAGGGAATTTCTCATATGCCACAAAACGGTTGAAGCTACTATACGGTTGAAGCTCCTGTTCAAAAATTATGCTCCGAAATCAACTTCTGTCACCTTAGTGATACATTTTGGGATAGTACCTAAAGTTTAAAGCAGAAATTGGAGCACTTTTGAAATTTCCATTTTTGACCAAAATCGACATGTCCGGGGCTTAGGGAATTTCTCATATGCCACTAAACGGTTGAAGCTACTATACGGTTGAAGCTCCTGTTCAAAAATTATGCTCCAAAATCAACTTATGTCACCTTAGTGATACATTTTGGGAAAGTACCTAAAGTTTAAAGTAGAAATTGGGGCACTTTAGAAATTTTTATTTTTGACCAAAATCGACAGGTCCGGGGCTTAGGGTATTTCTCATATGCCACTAAACGGTTGAAGCTCCTGTTCAAAAATGATGATCCGAAATCAAATTCTGTCACCTTAGTGATACATTTTGGGATAGTACCTTAAGTTCAAAGCAGAAATTGGGGCACTTTTGAAATTTTCATTTTTGACCAAAATCGACAGGTCCGGGGCTTAGGGAATTTCTCATATGCCACTAAACGGTTGAAGCTCATGTTCAAAAATGAGAATCCGAAATCAACTTCTGTCACCTTAGTGATACATTTTGGGATAGTACCTAAAGTTTAAAGCAGAAATTGGTGCACTTTTGAAATTTTCATTTTTGACCAAAATCGACAGGTCCGGGGCTTAGGGAATTTCTCATATGCCACAAAACGGTTGAAGCTCCTGTTCAAAAATGATGCTCCAAAATCAACTTCTGTCACCTTAGTGATACATTTTGGGATAGTACCTAAAGTTTAAAGCAGAAATTGGGGCACTTTTGAAATTTTCATTTTTGACCAAAATCGACAGGTCCGGGGCTTAGGGAATTTCTCATATGCCACTAAACGGTTGAAGCTCCTGTTCAAAAATGATGATCCGAAATCAACTTCTGTCACCTTAGTAATACATTTTGGGATAGTACCTAAAGTTTAAAGCAGAAATTGGGGCACTTTTGACATTTTCATTTTTGACCAAAATCGACAGGTCCGGGGCTTAGGGAATTTCTCATATGCCACAAAACGGTTGAAGCTACTATACGGTTGAAGCTCCTGTTCAAAAATTATGCTCCGAAATCAACTTCTGTCACCTTAGTGATACATTTTGGGATAGTACCTAAAGTTTAAAGCAGAAATTGGAGCACTTTTGAAATTTCCATTTTTGACCAAAATCGACATGTCCGGGGCTTAGGGAATTTCTCATATGCCACTAAACGGTTGAAGCTACTATACGGTTGAAGCTCCTGTTCAAAAATTATGCTCCAAAATCAACTTCTGTCACCTTAGTGATACATTTTGGGAAAGTACCTAAAGTTTAAAGCAGAAATTGGGGCACTTTTGAAATTTTTATTTTTGACCAAAATCGACAGGTCCGGGGCTTAGGGTATTTCTCATATGCCACTAAACGGTTGAAGCTCCTGTTCAAAAATGATGATCCGAAATCAAATTCTGTCACCTTAGTGATACATTTTGGGATAGTACCTTAAGTTCAAAGCAGAAATTGGGGCACTTTTGAAATTTTCATTTTTGACCAAAATCGACAGGTCCGGGGCTTAGGGAATTTCTCATATGCCACTAAACGGTTGAAGCTCATGTTCAAAAATGAGAATCCGAAATCAACTTCTGTCACCTTAGTGATACATTTTGGGATAGTACCTAAAGTTTAAAGCAGAAATTGGTGCACTTTTGAAATTTTCATTTTTGACCAAAATCGACAGGTCCGGGGCTTAGGGTATTTCTCATATGCCACAAAACGGTTGAAGCTCCTGTTCAAAAATGATGCTCCAAAATCAACTTCTGTCACCTTAGTGATACATTTTGGGATAGTACCTAAAGTTTAAAGCAGAAATTGGAGTACTTTTGAAATTTCCATTTTTGACCAAAATCGACAGGTCCGGGGCTTAGGGAATTTCTCATATGCCACTAAACGGTTGAAGCTCCTGTTCAAAAATTATGCTCCGAAATCAACTTCTGTCACCTTAGTGATACATTTTGGGATAGTACCTTAAGTTTAAAGCAGAAATTGGGGCACTTTTGAAATTTTCATTTTTGACCAAAATCGACAGGTCCGGGGCTTAGGGAATTTCTCATATGCGCCTAAATGGTTGAAGCTCCTGTTCAAAAATGATGCTCCAAAATCAACTTCTGTCACCTTAGTGATACATTTTGGGATAGTACCTAAAGTTTAAAGCAGAAATTGGGGCACTTTTGAAATTTTCATTTTTGACCAAAATCGACAGGTCCGGGGCTTAGGGAATTTCTCATATGCCACTAAACGGTTGAAGCTCCTGTTAAAAAATGATGATCCGAAATCAACTTCTGTCACCTTAGTAATACATTTTGGGATAGTACCTAAAGTTTAAAGCAGAAATTGGGGCACTTTTGACATTTTCATTTTTGACCAAAATCGACAGGTCCGGGGCTTAGGGAATTTCTCATATGCCACAAAACGGTTGAAGCTAATATACGCTTGAAGCTACTGTTCAAAAATTTTGCTCCAAAATCAACTTCTGTCACCTTAGTGATACATTTTGGGATAGTACCTAAAGTTTAAAGCAGAAATTGGAGCACTTTTGAAATTTCCATTTTTGACCAAAATCGACAGGTCCGGGGCTTAGGGAATTTCTCATATGCCACTAAACGGTTGAAGCTCCTGTTCAAAAATTATGCTCCAAAATCAACTTCTGTCACCTTAGTGATACATTTTGGGAAAGTACCTAAAGTTTAAAGCAGAAATTGGGGCACTTTTGAAATTTTTATTTTTGACCAAAATCGACAGGTCCGGGGCTTAGGGTATTTCTCATATGCCACTAAACGGTTGAAGCTCCTGTTCAAAAATGATGATCCGAAATCAAATTCTGTCACCTTAGTGATACATTTTGGGATAGTACCTAAAGTTTAAAGCAGAAATTGGGGCACTTTTGACATTTTCATTTTTGACCAAAATCGACAGGTCCGGGGCTTAGGGAATTTCTCATATGCCACAAAACGGTTGAAGCTACTATACGGTTGAAGCTCCTGTTCAAAAATTATGCTCCGAAATCAACTTCTGTCACCTTAGTGATACATTTTGGGATAGTACCTAAAGTTTAAAGCAGAAATTGAAGCACTTTTGAAATTTCCATTTTTGACCAAAATCGACAGGTCCGGGGCTTAGGGAATTTCTCATATGCCACTAAACGGTTGAAGCTCCTGTTCAAAAATTATGCTCCAAAATCAACTTCTGTCACCTTATTGATACATTTTGGGAAAGTACCTAAAGTTTAAAGCAGAAATTGGGGCACTTTTGAAATTTATATTTTTGACCAAAATCGACAGGTCCGGGGCTTAGGGTATTTCTCATATGCCACTAAACGGTTGAAGCTCCTGTTCAAAAATGATGATCCGAAATCAAATTCTGTCACCTTAGTGATACATTTTGGGATAGTACCTAAAGTTCAAAGCAGAAATTGGGGCACTTTTGAAATTTTCATTTTTGACCAAAATCGACAGGTCCGGGGCTTAGGGAATTTCTCATATGCCACAAAACGGTTGAAGCTCCTGTTCAAAAATGATGCTCCAAAATCAACTTCTGTCACCTTAGTGATACATTTTGGGATAGTACCTAAAGTTTAAAGCAGAAATTGGAGTACTTTTGAAATTTCCATTTTTGACCAAAATCGACAGGTCCGGGGCTTAGGGAATTTCTCATATGCCACTAAACGGTTGAAGCTCCTGTTCAAAAATTATGCTCCGAAATCAACTTCTGTCACCTTAGTGATACATTTTGGGATAGTACCTTAAGTTTAAAGCAGAAATTGGGGCACTTTTGAAATTTTCATTTTTGACCAAAATCGACAGGTCCGGGGCTTAGGGAATTTCTCATATGCGCCTAAATGGTTGAAGCTCCTGTTCAAAAATGATGCTCCAAAATCAACTTCTGTCACCTTAGTGATACATTTTGGGATAGCACCTAAAGTTTAAAGCAGAAATTGTGGCACTTTTGAAATTTTCATTTTTGACCAAAATCGACAGGTCCGGGGCTTAGGGAATTTCTCATATGCCACAAAACGGTTGAAGCTCCTGTTCAAAAATGATGATCCGAAATCAACTTCTGTCACCTTAGTAATACATTTTGGGATAGTACCTAAAGTTTAAAGCAGAAATTGGGGCACTTTTGACATTTTCATTTTTGACCAAAATCGACAGGTCCGGGGCTTAGGGAATTTCTCATATGCCACAAAACGGTTGAAGCTAATATACGCTTGAAGCTACTGTTCAAAAATTTTGCTCCAAAATCAACTTCTGTCACCTTAGTGATACATTTTGGGATAGTACCTAAAGTTTAAAGCAGAAATTGGAGCACTTTTGAAATTTCCATTTTTGACCAAAATCGACAGGTCCGGGGCTTAGGGAATTTCTCATATGCCACTAAACGGTTGAAGCTCCTGTTCAAAAATTATGCTCCAAAATCAACTTATGTCACCTTAGTGATACATTTTGGGAAAGTACCTAAAGTTTAAAGCAGAAATTGGGGCACTTTTGAAATTTTTATTTTTGACCAAAATCGACAGGTCCGGGGCTTAGGGTATTTCTCATATGCCACTAAACGGTTGAAGCTCCTGTTCAAAAATGATGATCCGAAATCAAATTCTGTCACCTTAGTGATACATTTTGGGATAGTACCTAAAGTTTAAAGCAGAAATTGGGGCACTTTTGACATTTTCATTTTTGACCAAAATCGACAGGTCCGGGGCTTAGGGAATTTCTCATATGCAACTAAACGGTTGAAGCTCCTGTTCAAAAATGATGATCCAAAATCAACTTCTGTCACCTTAGTAATACATTTTGGGATAGTACCTAAAGTTTAAAGCAGAAATTGGGGCACTTTTGACATTTTCATTTTTGACCAAAATCGACAGGTCCGGGGCTTAGGGAATTTCTCATATGCCACAAAACGGTTGAAGCTACTATACGGTTGAAGCTCCTGTTCAAAAATTATGCTCCGAAATCAACTTCTGTCACCTTAGTGATACATTTTGGGATAGTACCTAAAGTTTAAAGCAGAAATTGGAGCACTTTTGAAATTTCCATTTTTGACCAAAATCGACAGGTCCGGGGCTTAGGGAATTTCTCATATGCCACTAAACGGTTGAAGCTCCTGTTCAAAAATTATGCTCCAAAATCAACTTCTGTCACCTTATTGATACATTTTGGGAAAGTACCTAAAGTTTAAAGCAGAAATTGGGGCACTTTTGAAATTTTTATTTTTGACCAAAATCGACAGGTCCGGGGCTTAGGGTATTTCTCATATGCCACTAAACGGTTGAAGCTCCTGTTCAAAAATGATGATCCGAAATCAAATTCTGTCACCTTAGTGATACATTTTGGGATAGTACCTAAAGTTCAAAGCAGAAATTGGGGCACTTTTGAAATTTTCATTTTTGACCAAAATCGACAGGTCCGGGGCTTAGGGAATTTCTCATATGCCACAAAACGGTTGAAGCTCCTGTTCAAAAATGATGCTCCAAAATCAACTTCTGTCACCTTAGTGATACATTTTGGGATAGTACCTAAAGTTTAAAGCAGAAATTGGGGCACTTTTGAAATTTCCATTTTTGACCAAAATCGACAGGTCCGGGGCTTAGGGAATTTCTCATATGCCACTAAACGGTTGAAGCTCCTGTTCAAAAATGATGATCCGAAATCAACTTCTGTCACCTTAGTAATACATTTTGGGATAGTACCTAAAGTTTAAAGCAGAAATTGGGGCACTTTTGACATTTTCATTTTTGACCAAAATCGACAGGTCCGGGGCTTAGGGAATTTCTCATATGCCACAAAACGGTTGAAGCTAATATACGCTTGAAGCTACTGTTCAAAAATTTTGCTCCAAAATCAACTTCTGTTACCTCAGTGATACATTTTGGGATAGTACCTAAAGTTTAAAGCAGAAATTGGAGCACTTTTGAAATTTCCATTTTTGACCAAAATCGACAGGTCCGGGGCTTAGGGAATTTCTCATATGCCACTAAACGGTTGAAGCTCCTGTTCAAAAATTATGCTCCAAAATCAACTTCTGTCACCTTAGTGATACATTTTGGGAAAGTACCTAAAGTTTAAAGCAGAAATTGGTGCACTTTTGACATTTTCATTTTTGACCAAAATCGACAGGTCCGGGGCTTAGGGAATTTCTCATTTGCCACAAAACGGTTGAAGCTACTATACGGTTGAAGCTCCTGTTCAAAAATTTTGCTCCAAAATCAACTTCTGTCACCTTAGTGATACATTTTGGGATAGTACCTAAAGTTTAAAGCAGAAATTGGGGCACTTTTGACATTTTCATTTTTGACCAAAATCGACAGGTTCGGGGCTTAGGGAAGTTCTCATATGCCACTAAACGGTTGAAGCTCCTGTTCAAAAATTATGCTCCAAAATCAACTTCTGTCACCTCAGTGATACATTTTGGGATAGTATCTAAAGTTTGAAGCAGAAATTGGGGCACTTTTGAAATTTTTATTTTTGACCAAAATCGACAGTTACGGGGCTTAGGGTATTTCTCATATGCCACTAAACGGTTGAAGCTCCTGTTCAAAAATGATGATCCGAAATCAAATTCTGTCACCTTAGTGATACATTTTGGGATAGTACCTTAAGTTCAAAGCAGAAATTGGGGCACTTTTGAAATTTTCATTTTTGACCAAAATCGACAGGTCCGGGGCTTAGGGAATTTCTCATATGCCACTAAACGGTTGAAGCTCATGTTCAAAAATGAGAATCCGAAATCAACTTCTGTCACCTTAGTGATACATTTTGGGATAGTACCTAAAGTTTAAAGCAGAAATTGGTGCACTTTTGAAATTTTCATTTTTGACCAAAATCGACAGGTCCGTGGCTTAGGGTATTTCTCATATGCCACAAAACGGTTGAAGCTCCGGTTCAAAAATGATGCTCCAAAATCAACTTCTGTCACCTTAGTGATACATTTTGGGATAGTACCTAAAGTTTAAAGCAGAAATTGGAGTACTTTTGAAATTTCCATTTTTGACCAAAATCGACAGGTCCGGGGCTTAGGGAATTTCTCATATGCCACTAAACGGTTGAAGCTCCTGTTCAAAAATTATGCTCCGAAATCAACTTCTGTCACCTTAGTAATACATTTTGGGATAGTACCTAAAGTTTAAAGCAGAAATTGGGGCACTTTTGAAATTTTCATTTTTGACCAAAATCGACAGGTCCGGGGCTTAGGGAATTTCTCATATGCCACTAAACGGTTGAAGCTCCTGTTAAAAAATGATGATCCGAAATCAACTTCTGTCACCTTAGTAATACATTTTGGGATAGTACCTAAAGTTTAAAGCAGAAATTGGGGCACTTTTGACATTTTCATTTTTGACCAAAATCGACAGGTCCGGGGCTTAGGGAATTTCTCATATGCCACAAAACGGTTGAAGCTAATATACGCTTGAAGCTACTGTTCAAAAATTTTGCTCCAAAATCAACTTCTGTCACCTTAGTGATACATTTTGGGATAGTACCTAAAGTTTAAAGCAGAAATTGGAGCACTTTTGAAATTTCCATTTTTGACCAAAATCGACAGGTCCGGGGCTTAGGGAATTTCTCATATGTCACTAAACGGTTGAAGCTCCTGTTCAAAAATTATGCTCCAAAATCAACTTCTGTCACCTTAGTGATACATTTTGGGAAAGTACCTAAAGTTTAAAGCAGAAATTGGGGCACTTTTGAAATTTTTATTTTTGACCAAAATCGACAGGTCCGGGGCTTAGGGTATTTCTCATATGCCACTAAACGGTTGAAGCTCCTGTTCAAAAATGATGATCCGAAATCAAATTCTGTCACCTTAGTGATACATTTTGGGATAGTACCTAAAGTTTAAAGCAGAAATTGGGGCACTTTTGACATTTTCATTTTTGACCAAAATCGACAGGTCCGGGGCTTAGGGAATTTCTCATATGCCACAAAACGGTTGAAGCTACTATACGGTTGAAGCTCCTGTTCAAAAATTATGCTCCGAAATCAACTTCTGTCACCTTAGTGATACATTTTGGGATAGTACCTAAAGTTTAAAGCAGAAATTGAAGCACTTTTGAAATTTCCATTTTTGACCAAAATCGACAGGTCCGGGGCTTAGGGAATTTCTCATATGCCACTAAACGGTTGAAGCTCCTGTTCAAAAATTATGCTCCAAAATCAACTTCTGTCACCTTATTGATACATTTTGGGAAAGTACCTAAAGTTTAAAGAAGAAATTGGGGCACTTTTGAAATTTTTATTTTTGACCAAAATCGACAGGTCCGGGGCTTAGGGTATTTCTCATATGCCACTAAACGGTTGAAGCTCCTGTTCAAAAATGATGATCCGAAATCAAATTCTGTCACCTTAGTGATACATTTTGGGATAGTACCTAAAGTTCAAAGCAGAAATTGGGGCACTTTTGAAATTTTCATTTTTGACCAAAATCGACAGGTCCGGGGCTTAGGGAATTTCTCATATGCCACAAAACGGTTGAAGCTCCTGTTCAAAAATGATGCTCCAAAATCAACTTCTGTCACCTTAGTGATACATTTTGGGATAGTACCTAAAGTTTAAAGCAGAAATTGGAGTACTTTTGAAATTTCCATTTTTGACCAAAATCGACAGGTCCGGGGCTTAGGGAATTTCTCATATGCCACTAAACGGTTGAAGCTCCTGTTCAAAAATTATGCTCCGAAATCAACTTCTGTCACCTTAGTGATACATTTTGGGATAGTACCTTAAGTTTAAAGCAGAAATTGGGGCACTTTTGAAATTTTCATTTTTGACCAAAATCGACAGGTCCGGGGCTTAGGGAATTTCTCATATGCGCCTAAATGGTTGAAGCTCCTGTTCAAAAATGATGCTCCAAAATCAACTTCTGTCACCTTAGTGATACATTTTGGGATAGCACCTAAAGTTTAAAGCAGAAATTGTGGCACTTTTGAAATTTTCATTTTTGACCAAAATCGACAGGTCCGGGGCTTAGGGAATTTCTCATATGCCACAAAACGGTTGAAGCTCCTGTTCAAAAATGATGATCCGAAATCAACTTCTGTCACCTTAGTAATACATTTTGGGATAGTACCTAAAGTTTAAAGCAGAAATTGGGGCACTTTTGACATTTTCATTTTTGACCAAAATCGACAGGTCCGGGGCTTAGGGAATTTCTCATATGCCACAAAACGGTTGAAGCTAATATACGCTTGAAGCTACTGTTCAAAAATTTTGCTCCAAAATCAACTTCTGTCACCTTAGTGATACATTTTGGGATAGTACCTAAAGTTTAAAGCAGAAATTGGAGCACTTTTGAAATTTCCATTTTTGACCAAAATCGACAGGTCCGGGGCTTAGGGAATTTCTCATATGCCACTAAACGGTTGAAGCTCCTGTTCAAAAATTATGCTCCAAAATCAACTTATGTCACCTTAGTGATACATTTTGGGAAAGTACCTAAAGTTTAAAGCAGAAATTGGGGCACTTTTGAAATTTTTATTTTTGACCAAAATCGACAGGTCCGGGGCTTAGGGTATTTCTCATATGCCACTAAACGGTTGAAGCTCCTGTTCAAAAATGATGATCCGAAATCAAATTCTGTCACCTTAGTGATACATTTTGGGATAGTACCTAAAGTTTAAAGCAGAAATTGGGGCACTTTTGACATTTTCATTTTTGACCAAAATCGACAGGTCCGGGGCTTAGGGAATTTCTCATATGCAACTAAACGGTTGAAGCTCCTGTTCAAAAATGATGATCCAAAATCAACTTCTGTCACCTTAGTAATACATTTTGGGATAGTACCTAAAGTTTAAAGCAGAAATTGGGGCACTTTTGACATTTTCATTTTTGACCAAAATCGACAGGTCCGGGGCTTAGGGAATTTCTCATATGCCACAAAATGGTTGAAGCTACTATACGGTTGAAGCTCCTGTTCAAAAATTATGCTCCGAAATCAACTTCTGTCACCTTAGTGATACATTTTGGGATAGTACCTAAAGTTTAAAGCAGAAATTGGAGCACTTTTGAAATTTCCATTTTTGACCAAAATCGACAGGTCCGGGGCTTAGGGAATTTCTCATATGCCACTAAACGGTTGAAGCTCCTGTTCAAAAATTATGCTCCAAAATCAACTTCTGTCACCTTATTGATACATTTTGGGAAAGTACCTAAAGTTTAAAGCAGAAATTGGGGCACTTTTGAAATTTTTATTTTTGACCAAAATCGACAGGTCCGGGGCTTAGGGTATTTCTCATATGCCACTAAACGGTTGAAGCTCCTGTTCAAAAATGATGATCCGAAATCAAATTCTGTCACCTTAGTGATACATTTTGGGATAGTACCTAAAGTTCAAAGCAGAAATTGGGGCACTTTTGAAATTTTCATTTTTGACCAAAATCGACAGGTCCGGGGCTTAGGGAATTTCTCATATGCCACAAAACGGTTGAAGCTCCTGTTCAAAAATGATGCTCCAAAATCAACTTCTGTCACCTTAGTGATACATTTTGGGATAGTACCTAAAGTTTAAAGCAGAAATTGGGGCACTTTTGAAATTTTCATTTTTGACCAAAATCGACAGGTCCGGGGCTTAGGGAATTTCTCATATGCCACTAAACGGTTGAAGCTCCTGTTCAAAAATGATGATCCGAAATCAACTTCTGTCACCTTAGTAATACATTTTGGGATAGTACCTAAAGTTTAAAGCAGAAATTGGGGCACTTTTGACATTTTCATTTTTGACCAAAATCGACAGGTCCGGGGCTTAGGGAATTTCTCATATGCCACAAAACGGTTGAAGCTAATATACGCTTGAAGCTACTGTTCAAAAATTTTGCTCCAAAATCAACTTCTGTTACCTCAGTGATACATTTTGGGATAGTACCTAAAGTTTAAAGCAGAAATTGGAGCACTTTTGAAATTTCCATTTTTGACCAAAATCGACAGGTCCGGGGCTTAGGGAATTTCTCATATGCCACTAAACGGTTGAAGCTCCTGTTCAAAAATTATGCTCCAAAATCAACTTCTGTCACCTTAGTGATACATTTTGGGAAAGTACCTAAAGTTTAAAGCAGAAATTGGGGCACTTTTGAAATTTTTATTTTTGACCAAAATCGACAGGTCCGGGGCTTAGGGAATTTCTCATATGCCACTAAACGGTTGAAGCTCATGTTCAAAAATGAGAATCCGAAATCAACTTCTGTCACCTTAGTGATACATTTTGGGATAGTACCTAAAGTTTAAAGCAGAAATTGGTGCACTTTTGACATTTTCATTTTTGACCAAAATCGACAGGTCCGGGGCTTAGGGAATTTCTCATTTGCCACAAAACGGTTGAAGCTACTATACGGTTGAAGCTCCTGTTCAAAAATTTTGCTCCAAAATCAACTTCTGTCACCTTAGTGATACATTTTGGGATAGTACCTAAAGTTTAAAGCAGAAATTGGGGCACTTTTGACATTTTCATTTTTGACCAAAATCGACAGGTTCGGGGCTTAGGGAAGTTCTCATATGCCACTAAACGGTTGAAGCTCCTGTTCAAAAATTATGCTCCAAAATCAACTTCTGTCACCTCAGTGATACATTTTGGGATAGTATCTAAAGTTTGAAGCAGAAATTGGGGCACTTTTGAAATTTTTATTTTTGACCAAAATCGACAGTTAAGGGGCTTAGGGTATTTCTCATATGCCACTAAACGGTTGAAGCTCATGTTCAAAAATGAGAATCCGAAATCAACTTCTGTCACCTTAGTGATACATTTTGGGATAGTACCTAAAGTTTAAAGCAGAAATTGGTGCACTTTTGACATTTTAATTTTTGACCAAAATCGACAGGTCCGGGGCTTAGGGAATTTCTCATTTGCCACAAAACGGTTGAAGCTCCTGTTCAAAAATGATGCTCCAAAATCAACTTCTGTCACCTTAGTGATACATTTTGGGATAGTACCTAAAGTTTAAAGCAGAAATTGGGGCACTTTTGAAATTTTCATTTTTGACCAAAATCGACAGTTCCGGGACTTAGGGAATTTCTCATATGCGACTAAACGGTTGAAGCTCATGTTCAAAAATGATGATCCGAAATCAACTTCTGTCACCTTAGTGATACATTTTGGGATAGCACCTAAAGTTTAAAGCAGAAATTGTGGCACTTTTGAAATTTTCATTTTTGACCAAAATCGACAGGTCCGGGGCTTAGGGAATTTCTCATATGCCACTAAACGGTTGAAGCTCCTGTTCAAAAATTATGCTCCAAAATCAACTTCTGTCACCTCAGTGATACATTTTGGGATAGTACCTAAAGTTTAAAGCAGAAATTGGGGCACTTTTGAAATTTTTATTTTTGACCAAAATC
This sequence comes from Pseudophryne corroboree, assembly GCF_028390025.1. Taxonomy (NCBI): domain Eukaryota; kingdom Metazoa; phylum Chordata; class Amphibia; order Anura; family Myobatrachidae; genus Pseudophryne; species Pseudophryne corroboree. The sequence goes on along the minus strand of NW_026968026.1, from coordinate 17,026 downwards.
GACAGTTTCGGGGCTTAGGGTATTTCTCATATGCCACTAAACGGTTGAAGCTCATGTTCAAAAATGAGAATCCGAAATCAACTTCTGTCACCTTAGTGATACATTTTGGGATAGTACCTAAAGTTCAAAGCAGAAATTGGGGCACTTTTGAAATTTTCATTTTTGACCAAAATCGACAGGTCCGGGGCTTAGGGAATTTCTCATATGCCACTAAACGGTTGAAGCTCCTGTTCAAAAATGATGATCCAAAATCAACTTCTGTCAACTTAGTAATACATTTTGGGATAGTACCTAAAGTTTAAAGCAGAAATTGGGGCACTTTTGACATTTTCATTTTTGACCAAAATCGACAGGTCCGGGGCTTAGGGAATTTCTTATATGGCACTAAACGGTTGAAGCTCATGTTCAAAAATGAGAATCCGAAATCAACTTCTGTCACCTTAGTGATACATTTTGGGATAGTACCTAAAGTTTAAAGCAGAAATTGGGGCACTTTTGAAATTTTCATTTTTGACCAAAATCGACAGGTCCGGGGCTTAGGGAATTTCTCATATGCCACAAAACGGTTGAAGCTCCTGTTCAAAAATGATGCTCCAAAATCAACTTCTGTCACCTTAGTGATACATTTTGGGATAGTACCTAAAGTTTAAAGCAGAAATTGTGGCACTTTTGAAATTTTCATTTTTGACCAAAATCGACAGGTCCGGGGCTTAGGGAATTTCTCATATGCCACAAAACGGTTGAAGCTAATATACGCTTGAAGCTACTGTTCAAAAATTTTGCTCCAAAATCAACTTCTGTCACCTTAGTGATACATTTTGGGATAGTACCTAAAGTTTAAAGCAGAAATTGAAGCACTTTTGAAATTTCCATTTTTGACCAAAATCGTCAGGTCCGGGGCTTAGGGAACTTCTCATATGCCACTAAACGGTTGAAGCTCCTGTTCAAAAATTATGCTCCAAAATCAACTTCTGTCACCTTAGTGATACATTTTGGGAAAGTACCTAAAGTTTAAAGCAGAAATTTGGGCACTTTTGAAATTTTTATTTTTGACCAAAATCGACAGGTCCGGGGCTTAGGGTATTTCTCATATGCCACTAAACGGTTGAAGCTCATGTTCAAAAATGAGAATCCGAAATCAACTTCTGTCACCTTAGTGATACATTTTGGGATAGTACCTAAAGTTTAAAGCAGAAATTGGTGCACTTTTGACATTTTCATTTTTGACCAAAATCGACAGGTCCGGGGCTTAGGGAATTTCTCATTTGCCACAAAACGGTTGAAGCTACTATACGGTTGAAGCTCCTGTTCAAAAATTTTGCTCCAAAATCAACTTCTGTCACCTTAGTGATACATTTTGGGATAGTACCTAAAGTTTAAAGCAGAAATTGGTGCACTTTTGACATTTTCATTTTTGACCAAAATCGACAGGTACGGGGCTTAGGGAATTTCTCATTTGCCACAAAACGGTTGAAGCTCCTGTTCAAAAATGATGCTCCAAAATCAACTTCTGTCACCTTAGTGATACATTTTGGGATAGTACCTAAAGTTTAAAGCAGAAATTGGGGCACTTTTGAAATTTTCATTTTTGACCAAAATCGACAGTTCCGGGGCTTAGGGAATTTCTCATATGCGACTAAACGGTTGAAGCTCCTGTTCAAAAATGATGATCCGAAATCAACTTCTGTCACCTTAGTAATACATTTTGGGATAGTACCTAAAGTTTAAAGCAGAAATTGGGGCACTTTTGACATTTTCATTTTTGACCAAAATCGACAGGTCCGGGGCTTAGGGAATTTCTCATATGCCACTAAACGGTTGAAGCTCCTGTTCAAAAATTATGCTCCAAAATCAACTTCTGTCACCTTAGTGATACATTTTGGGATAGTACCTAAAGTTTAAAGCAGAAATTGGGGCACTTTCTGAAATTTTTATTTTTGACCAAAATCGACAGTTCCGGGGCTTAGGGAATTTCTCATATGCCACAAAACGGTTGAAGCTCCTGTTCAAAAATGATGCTCCAAAATCAACTTCTGTCACCTAAGTGATACATTTTGGGATAGTACCTAAAGTTTAAAGCAGAAATTGGTGCACTTTTGACATTTTCATTTTTGACCAAAATCGACAGGTCCGGGGCTTAGGGAATTTCTCATTTGCCACAAAACGGTTGAAGCTACTATACGGTTGAAGCTCCTGTTCAAAAATTTTGCTCCAAAATCAACTTCTGTCACCTTAGTGATACATTTTGGGATAGTACCTAAAGTTTAAAGCAGAAATTGGGGCACTTTTGACATTTTCATTTTTGACCAAAATCGACAGGTTCGGGGCTTAGGGAATTTCTCATATGCCACTAAACGGTTGAAGCTCCTGTTCAAAAATTATGCTCCAAAATCAACTTCTGTCACCTCAGTGATACATTTTGGGATAGTACCTAAAGTTTAAAGCAGAAATTGGGGCACTTTTGAAATTTTTATTTTTGACCAAAATCGACAGTTCCGGGGCTTAGGGTATTTCTCATATGCCACTAAACGGTTGAAGCTCATGTTCAAAAATGAGAATCCGAAATCAACTTCTGTCACCTTAGTGATACATTTTGGGATAGTACCTAAAGTTCAAAGCAGAAATTGGGGCACTTTTGAAATTTTCATTTTTGACCAAAATCGACAGGTCCGGGGCTTAGGGAATTTCTCATATGCCACTAAACGGTTGAAGCTCCTGTTCAAAAATTATGCTCCAAAATCAACTTCTGTCACCTTAGTGATACATTTTGGGATAGTACCTAAAGTTTAAAGCAGAAATTGGGGCACTTTTGAAATTTTCATTTTTGACCAAAATCGACAGGTCCGGGGCTTAGGGAATTTCTCATATGCCACAAAACGGTTGAAGCTCCTGTTCAAAAATGATGCTCCAAAATCAACTTCTGTCACCTTAGTGATACATTTTGGGATAGTACCTAAAGTTTAAAGCAGAAATTGTGGCACTTTTGAAATTTTCATTTTTGACCAAAATCGACAGGTCCGGGGCTTAGGGAATTTCTCATATGCCACAAAACGGTTGAAGCTAATATACGCTTGAAGCTACTGTTCAAAAATTTTGCTCCAAAATCAACTTCTGTCACCTTAGTGATACATTTTGGGATAGTACCTAAAGTTTAAAGCAGAAATTGAAGCACTTTTGAAATTTCCATTTTTGACCAAAATCGACATGTCCGGGCTTAGGGAATTTCTCATATGCCACTAAACGGTTGAAGCTCCTGTTCAAAAATTATGCTCCAAAATCAACTTCTGTCACCTTAGTGATACATTTTGGGAAAGTACCTAAAGTTTAAAGCAGAAATTTGGGCACTTTTGAAATTTTTATTTTTGACCAAAATCGACAGGTCCGGGGCTTAGGGTATTTCTCATATGCCACTAAACGGTTGAAGCTCATGTTCAAAAATGAGAATCCGAAATCAACTTCTGTCACCTTAGTGATACATTTTGGGATAGTACCTAAAGTTTAAAGCAGAAATTGGTGCACTTTTGACATTTTCATTTTTGACCAAAATCGACAGGTCCGGGGCTTAGGGAATTTCTCATTTGCCACAAAACGGTTGAAGCTACTATACGGTTGAAGCTCCTGTTCAAAAATTTTGCTCCAAAATCAACTTCTGTCACCTTAGTGATACATTTTGGGATAGTACCTAAAGTTTAAAGCAGAAATTGGTGCACTTTTGACATTTTCATTTTTGACCAAAATCGACAGGTACGGGGCTTAGGGAATTTCTCATTTGCCACAAAACGGTTGAAGCTCCTGTTCAAAAATGATGCTCCAAAATCAACTTCTGTCACCTTAGTGATACATTTTGGGATAGTACCTAAAGTTTAAAGCAGAAATTGGGGCACTTTTGAAATTTTCATTTTTGACCAAAATCGACAGTTCCGGGGCTTAGGGAATTTCTCATATGCGACTAAACGGTTGAAGCTCCTGTTCAAAAATGATGATCCGAAATCAACTTCTGTCACCTTAGTAATACATTTTGGGATAGTACCTAAAGTTTAAAGCAGAAATTGGGGCACTTTTGACATTTTCATTTTTGACCAAAATCGACAGGTCCGGGGCTTAGGGAATTTCTCATATGCCACTAAACGGTTGAAGCTCCTGTTCAAAAATTATGCTCCAAAATCAACTTCTGTCACCTTAGTGATACATTTTGGGATAGTACCTAAAGTTTAAAGCAGAAATTGGGGCACTTTTGAAATTTTTATTTTTGACCAAAATCGACAGTTCCGGGGCTTAGGGAATTTCTCATATGCCACAAAACGGTTGAAGCTCCTGTTCAAAAATGATGCTCCAAAATCAACTTCTGTCACCTAAGTGATACATTTTGGGATAGTACCTAAAGTTTAAAGCAGAAATTGGTGCACTTTTGACATTTTCATTTTTGACCAAAATCGACAGGACCGGGGCTTAGGGAATTTCTCATTTGCCACAAAACGGTTGAAGCTACTATACGGTTGAAGCTCCTGTTCAAAAATTTTGCTCCAAAATCAACTTCTGTCACCTTAGTGATACATTTTGGGATAGTACCTAAAGTTTAAAGCAGAAATTGGGGCACTTTTGACATTTTCATTTTTGACCAAAATCGACAGGTTCGGGGCTTAGGGAATTTCTCATATGCCACTAAACGGTTGAAGCTCCTGTTCAAAAATTATGCTCCAAAATCAACTTCTGTCACCTCAGTGATACATTTTGGGATAGTACCTAAAGTTTAAAGCAGAAATTGGGGCACTTTTGAAATTTTTATTTTTGACCAAAATCGACAGTTCCGGGGCTTAGGGTATTTCTCATATGCCACTAAACGGTTGAAGCTCATGTTCAAAAATGAGAATCCGAAATCAACTTCTGTCACCTTAGTGATACATTTTGGGATAGTACCTAAAGTTCAAAGCAGAAATTGGGGCACTTTTGAAATTTTAATTTTTGACCAAAATCGACAGGTCCGGGGCTTAGGGAATTTCTCATATGCCACTAAACGGTTGAAGCTCCTGTTCAAAAATGATGATCCGAAATCAACTTCTGTCACCTTAGTAATACATTTTGGGATAGTACCTAAAGTTTAAAGCAGAAATTGGGGCACTTTTGACATTTTCATTTTTGACCAAAATCGACAGGTCCGGGGCTTAGGGAATTTCTCATATGCCACAAAACGGTTGAAGCTACTATACGGTTGAAGCTCCTGTTCAAAAATTATGCTCCGAAATCAACTTCTGTCACCTTAGTGATACATTTTGGGATAGTACCTAAAGTTTAAAGCAGAAATTGGAGCACTTTTGAAATTTCCATTTTTGACCAAAATCGACATGTCCGGGCTTAGGGAATTTCTCATATGCCACTAAACGGTTGAAGCTCCTGTTCAAAAATTATGCTCCAAAATCAACTTCTGTCACCTTAGTGATACATTTTGGGAAAGTACCTAAAGTTTAAAGCAGAAATTGGGGCACTTTTGAAATTTTTATTTTTGACCAAAATCGACAGGTCCGGGGCTTAGGGTATTTCTCATATGCCACTAAACGGTTGAAGCTCCTGTTCAAAAATGATGATCCGAAATCAAATTATGTCACCTTAGTGATACATTTTGGGATAGTACCTTAAGTTCAAAGCAGAAATTGGGGCACTTTTGAAATTTTCATTTTTGACCAAAATCGACAGGTCCGGGGCTTAGGGAATTTCTCATATGCCACTAAACGGTTGAAGCTCATGTTCAAAAATGAGAATCCGAAATCAACTTCTGTCACCTTAGTGATACATTTTGGGATAGTACCTAAAGTTTAAAGCAGAAATTGGTGCACTTTTGACATTTTAATTTTTGACCAAAATCGACAGGTCCGGGGCTTAGGGAATTTCTCATTTGCCACAAAACGGTTGAAGCTCCTGTTCAAAAATGATGCTCCAAAATCAACTTCTGTCACCTTAGTGATACATTTTGGGATAGTACCTAAAGTTTAAAGCAGAAATTGGGGCACTTTTGAAATTTTCATTTTTGACCAAAATCGACAGTTCCGGGACTTAGGGAATTTCTCATATGCGACTAAACGGTTGAAGCTCCTGTTCAAAAATTATGATCCGAAATCAACTTCTGTCACCTTAGTGATACATTTTGGGATAGCACCTAAAGTTTAAAGCAGAAATTGTGGCACTTTTGAAATTTTCATTTTTGACCAAAATCGACAGGTCCGGGGCTTAGGGAATTTCTTATATGGTACTAAACGGTTGAAGCTCCTGTTCAAAAATGATGCTCCAAAATCAACTTCTGTCACCTCAGTGATACATTTTGGGATAGTACCTAAAGTTTAAAGCAGAAATTGGGGCACTTTTGAAATTTTTATTTTTGACCAAAATCGACAGTTCCGGGGCTTAGGGTATTTCTCATATGCCACTAAACGGTTGAAGCTCATGTTCAAAAATGAGAATCCGAAATCAACTTCTGTCACCATAGTGATACATTTTGGGATAGTACCTAAAGTTTAAAGCAGAAATTGGGGCACTTTTGAAATTTTCATTTTTGACCAAAATCGACAGGTCCGGGGCTTAGGGAATTTCTCATATGCCACAAAATGGTTGAAGCTAATATACGCTTGAAGCTACTGTTCAAAAATTTTGCTCCAAAATCAACTTCTGTCACCTTAGTGATACATTTTGGGATAGTACCTAAAGTTTAAAGCAGAAATTGGAGCACTTTTGAAATTTCCATTTTTGACCAAAATCGACAGGTCCGGGGCTTAGGGAATTTCTCATATGCCACTAAACGGTTGAAGCTCCTGTTCAAAAATTATGCTCCAAAATCAACTTCTGTCACCTTAGTGATACATTTTGGGAAAGTACCTAAAGTTTAAAGCAGAAATTTGTGCACTTTTGAAATTTTTATTTTTGACCAAAATCGACAGGTCCGGGGCTTAGGGTATTTCTCATATGCCACTAAACGGTTGAAGCTCCTGTTCAAAAATGATGATCCGAAATCAAATTCTGTCACCTTAGTGATACATTTTGGGATAGTACCTAAAGTTCAAAGCAGAAATTGGGGCACTTTTGAAATTTTCATTTTTGACCAAAATCGACAGGTCCGGGGCTTAGGGAATTTCTCATATGCCACAAAACGGTTGAAGCTCCTGTTCAAAAATGATGCTCCAAAATCAACTTCTGTCACCTTAGTGATACATTTTGGGATAGTACCTAAAGTTTAAAGCAGAAATTGGGGCACTTTTGAAATTTTCATTTTTGACCAAAATCGACAGGTCCGGGGCTTAGGGAATTTCTCATATGCCACTAAACGGTTGAAGCTCCTGTTCAAAAATGATGATCCGAAATCAACTTCTGTCACCTTAGTAATACATTTTGGGATAGTACCTAAAGTTTAAAGCAGAAATTGGGGCACTTTTGACATTTTCATTTTTGACCAAAATCGACAGGTCCGGGGCTTAGGGAATTTCTCATATGCCACAAAACGGTTGAAGCTAATATACGCTTGAAGCTACTGTTCAAAAATTTTGCTCCAAAATCAACTTCTGTTACCTCAGTGATACATTTTGGGATAGTACCTAAAGTTTAAAGCAGAAATTGGAGCACTTTTGAAATTTCCATTTTTGACCAAAATCGACAGGTCCGGGGCTTAGGGAATTTCTCATATGCCACTAAACGGTTGAAGCTCCTGTTCAAAAATTATGCTCCAAAATCAACTTCTGTCACCTTAGTGATACATTTTGGGAAAGTACCTAAAGTTTAAAGCAGAAATTGGGGCACTTTTGAAATTTTTATTTTTGACCAAAATCGACAGGTCCGGGGCTTAGGGAATTTCTCATATGCCACTAAACGGTTGAAGCTCATGTTCAAAAATGAGAATCCGAAATCAACTTCTGTCACCTTAGTGATACATTTTGGGATAGTACCTAAAGTTTAAAGCAGAAATTGGTGCACTTTTGACATTTTCATTTTTGACCAAAATCGACAGGTCCGGGGCTTAGGGAATTTCTCATTTGCCACAAAACGGTTGAAGCTACTATACGGTTGAAGCTCCTGTTCAAAAATTTTGCTCCAAAATCAACTTCTGTCACCTTAGTGATACATTTTGGGATAGTACCTAAAGTTTAAAGCAGAAATTGGAGCACTTTTGAAATTTCCATTTTTGACCAAAATCGACAGGTTCGGGGCTTAGGGAATTTCTCATATGCCACTAAACGGTTGAAGCTCCTGTTCAAAAATTATGCTCCAAAATCAACTTCTGTCACCTCAGTGATACATTTTGGGATAGTATCTAAAGTTTAAAGCAGAAATTGGGGCACTTTTGAAATTTTTATTTTTGACCAAAATCGACAGTTACGGGGCTTAGGGTATTTCTCATATGCCACTAAACGGTTGAAGCTCATGTTCAAAAATGAGAATCCGAAATCAACTTCTGTCACCTTAGTGATACATTTTGGGATAGTACCTAAAGTTCAAAGCAGAAATTGGGGCACTTTTGAAATTTTCATTTTTGACCAAAATCGACAGGTCCGGGGCTTAGGGAATTTCTCATATGCCACTAAACGGTTGAAGCTCCTGTTCAAAAATGATGCTCCAAAATCAACTTCTGTCACCTTAGTGATACATTTTGGGATAGTACCTAAAGTTTAAAGCAGAAATTGGGGCACTTTTGAAATTTTCATTTTTGACCAAAATCGACAGGTCCGGGGCTTAGGGAATTTCTCATATGCCACTAAACGGTTGAAGCTCCTGTTCAAAAATGATGATCCGAAATCAACTTCTGTCACCTTAGTAATACATTTTGGGATAGTACCTAAAGTTTAAAGCAGAAATTGGGGCACTTTTGACATTTTCATTTTTGACCAAAATCGACAGGTCCGGGGCTTAGGGAATTTCTCATATGCCACAAAACGGTTGAAGCAACTATACGGTTGAAGCTCCTGTTCAAAAATTATGCTCCGAAATCAACTTCTGTCACCTTAGTGATACATTTTGGGATAGTACCTAAAGTTTAAAGCAGAAATTGGAGCACTTTTGAAATTTCCATTTTTGACCAAAATCGACATGTCCGGGCTTAGGGAATTTCTCATATGCCACTAAACGGTTGAAGCTCCTGTTCAAAAATTATGCTCCAAAATCAACTTCTGTCACCTTAGTGATACATTTTGGGAAAGTACCTAAAGTTTAAAGCAGAAATTGGGGCACTTTTGAAATTTTTATTTTTGACCAAAATCGACAGGTCCGGGGCTTAGGGTATTTCTCATATGCCACTAAACGGTTGAAGCTCCTGTTCAAAAATGATGATCCGAAATCAAATTCTGTCACCTTAGTGATACATTTTGGGATAGTACCTTAAGTTCAAAGCAGAAATTGGGGCACTTTTGAAATTTTCATTTTTGACCAAAATCGACAGGTCCGGGGCTTAGGGAATTTCTCATATGCCACTAAACGGTTGAAGCTCATGTTCAAAAATGAGAATCCGAAATCAACTTCTGTCACCTTAGTGATACATTTTGGGATAGTACCTAAAGTTTAAAGCAGAAATTGGTGCACTTTTGACATTTTAATTTTTGACCAAAATCGACAGGTCCGGGGCTTAGGGAATTTCTCATTTGCCACAAAACGGTTGAAGCTCCTGTTCAAAAATGATGCTCCAAAATCAACTTCTGTCACCTTAGTGATACATTTTGGGATAGTACCTAAAGTTTAAAGCAGAAATTGGGGCACTTTTGAAATTTTCATTTTTGACCAAAATCGACAGTTCCGGGACTTAGGGAATTTCTCATATGCGACTAAACGGTTGAAGCTCATGTTCAAAAATGATGATCCGAAATCAACTTCTGTCACCTTAGTGATACATTTTGGGATAGCACCTAAAGTTTAAAGCAGAAATTGTGGCACTTTTGAAATTTTCATTTTTGACCAAAATCGACAGGTCCGGGGCTTAGGGAATTTCTCATATGCCACTAAACGGTTGAAGCTCCTGTTCAAAAATTATGCTCCAAAATCAACTTCTGTCACCTCAGTGATACATTTTGGGATAGTACCTAAAGTTTAAAGCAGAAATTGGGGCACTTTTGAAATTTTTATTTTTGACCAAAATCGACAGTTTCGGGGCTTAGGGTATTTCTCATATGCCACTAAACGGTTGAAGCTCATGTTCAAAAATGAGAATCCGAAATCAACTTCTGTCACCTTAGTGATACATTTTGGGATAGTACCTAAAGTTCAAAGCAGAAATTGGGGCACTTTTGAAATTTTCATTTTTGACCAAAATCGACAGGTCCGGGGCTTAGGGAATTTCTCATATGCCACTAAACGGTTGAAGCTCCTGTTCAAAAATGATGATCCAAAATCAACTTCTGTCAACTTAGTAATACATTTTGGGATAGTACCTAAAGTTTAAAGCAGAAATTGGGGCACTTTTGACATTTTCATTTTTGACCAAAATCGACAGGTCCGGGGCTTAGGGAATTTCTTATATGGCACTAAACGGTTGAAGCTCATGTTCAAAAATGAGAATCCGAAATCAACTTCTGTCACCTTAGTGATACATTTTGGGATAGTACCTAAAGTTTAAAGCAGAAATTGGGGCACTTTTGAAATTTTCATTTTTGACCAAAATCGACAGGTCCGGGGCTTAGGGAATTTCTCATATGCCACAAAACGGTTGAAGCTCCTGTTCAAAAATGATGCTCCAAAATCAACTTCTGTCACCTTAGTGATACATTTTGGGATAGTACCTAAAGTTTAAAGCAGAAATTGTGGCACTTTTGAAATTTTCATTTTTGACCAAAATCGACAGGTCCGGGGCTTAGGGAATTTCTCATATGCCACAAAACGGTTGAAGCTAATATACGCTTGAAGCTACTGTTCAAAAATTTTGCTCCAAAATCAACTTCTGTCACCTTAGTGATACATTTTGGGATAGTACCTAAAGTTTAAAGCAGAAATTGAAGCACTTTTGAAATTTCCATTTTTGACCAAAATCGTCAGGTCCGGGGCTTAGGGAATTTCTCATATGCCACTAAACGGTTGAAGCTCCTGTTCAAAAATTATGCTCCAAAATCAACTTCTGTCACCTTAGTGATACATTTTGGGAAAGTACCTAAAGTTTAAAGCAGAAATTTGGGCACTTTTGAAATTTTTATTTTTGACCAAAATCGACAGGTCCGGGGCTTAGGGTATTTCTCATATGCCACTAAACGGTTGAAGCTCATGTTCAAAAATGAGAATCCGAAATCAACTTCTGTCACCTTAGTGATACATTTTGGGATAGTACCTAAAGTTTAAAGCAGAAATTGGTGCACTTTTGACATTTTCATTTTTGACCAAAATCGACAGGTCCGGGGCTTAGGGAATTTCTCATTTGCCACAAAACGGTTGAAGCTACTATACGGTTGAAGCTCCTGTTCAAAAATTTTGCTCCAAAATCAACTTCTGTCACCTTAGTGATACATTTTGGGATAGTACCTAAAGTTTAAAGCAGAAATTGGTGCACTTTTGACATTTTCATTTTTGACCAAAATCGACAGGTACGGGGCTTAGGGAATTTCTCATTTGCCACAAAACGGTTGAAGCTCCTGTTCAAAAATGATGCTCCAAAATCAACTTCTGTCACCTTAGTGATACATTTTGGGATAGTACCTAAAGTTTAAAGCAGAAATTGGGGCACTTTTGAAATTTTCATTTTTGACCAAAATCGACAGTTCCGGGGCTTAGGGAATTTCTCATATGCGACTAAACGGTTGAAGCTCCTGTTCAAAAATGATGATCCGAAATCAACTTCTGTCACCTTAGTAATACATTTTGGGATAGTACCTAAAGTTTAAAGCAGAAATTGGGGCACTTTTGACATTTTCATTTTTGACCAAAATCGACAGGTCCGGGGCTTAGGGAATTTCTCATATGCCACTAAACGGTTGAAGCTCCTGTTCAAAAATTATGCTCCAAAATCAACTTCTGTCACCTTAGTGATACATTTTGGGATAGTACCTAAAGTTTAAAGCAGAAATTGGGGCACTTTTGAAATTTTTATTTTTGACCAAAATCGACAGTTCCGGGGCTTAGGGAATTTCTCATATGCCACAAAACGGTTGAAGCTCCTGTTCAAAAATGATGCTCCAAAATCAACTTCTGTCACCTAAGTGATACATTTTGGGATAGTACCTAAAGTTTAAAGCAGAAATTGGTGCACTTTTGACATTTTCATTTTTGACCAAAATCGACAGGTCCGGGGCTTAGGGAATTTCTCATTTGCCACAAAACGGTTGAAGCTACTATACGGTTGAAGCTCCTGTTCAAAAATTTTGCTCCAAAATCAACTTCTGTCACCTTAGTGATACATTTTGGGATAGTACCTAAAGTTTAAAGCAGAAATTGGTGCACTTTTGACATTTTCATTTTTGACCAAAATCGACAGGTACGGGGCTTAGGGAATTTCTCATTTGCCACAAAACGGTTGAAGCTCCTGTTCAAAAATGATGCTCCAAAATCAACTTCTGTCACCTTAGTGATACATTTTGGGATAGTACCTAAAGTTTAAAGCAGAAATTGGGGCACTTTTGAAATTTTCATTTTTGACCAAAATCGACAGTTCCGGGGCTTAGGGAATTTCTCATATGCGACAAAACGGTTGAAGCTCCTGTTCAAAAATGATGATCCGAAATCAACTTCTGTCACCTTAGTAATACATTTTGGGATAGTACCTAAAGTTTAAAGCAGAAATTGGGGCACTTTTGACATTTTCATTTTTGACCAAAATCGACAGGTCCGGGGCTTAGGGAATTTCTCATATGCCACTAAACGGTTGAAGCTCCTGTTCAAAAATTATGCTCCAAAATCAACTTCTGTCACCTTAGTGATACATTTTGGGATAGTACCTAAAGTTTAAAGCAGAAATTGGGGCACTTTTGAAATTTTTATTTTTGACCAAAATCGACAGTTCCGGGGCTTAGGGAATTTCTCATATGCCACAAAACGGTTGAAGCTCCTGTTCAAAAATGATGCTCCAAAATCAACTTCTGTCACCTAAGTGATACATTTTGGGATAGTACCTAAAGTTTAAAGCAGAAATTGGTGCACTTTTGACATTTTCATTTTTGACCAAAATCGACAGTTCCGGGGCTTAGGGAATTTCTCATTTGCCACAAAACGGTTGAAGCTACTATACGGTTGAAGCTCCTGTTCAAAAATTTTGCTCCAAAATCAACTTCTGTCACCTTAGTGATACATTTTGGGATAGTACCTAAAGTTTAAAGCAGAAATTGGGGCACTTTTGACATTTTCATTTTTGACCAAAATCGACAGGTTCGGGGCTTAGGGAATTTCTCATATGCCACTAAACGGTTGAAGCTCCTGTTCAAAAATTATGCTCCAAAATCAACTTCTGTCACCTCAGTGATACATTTTGGGATAGTACCTAAAGTTTAAAGCAGAAATTGGGGCACTTTTGAAATTTTTATTTTTGACCAAAATCGACAGTTCCGGGGCTTAGGGTATTTCTCATATGCCACTAAACGGTTGAAGCTCATGTTCAAAAATGAGAATCCGAAATCAACTTCTGTCACCTTAGTGATACATTTTGGGATAGTACCTAAAGTTCAAAGCAGAAATTGGGGCACTTTTGAAATTTTAATTTTTGACCAAAATCGACAGGTCCGGGGCTTAGGGAATTTCTCATATGCCACTAAACGGTTGAAGCTCCTGTTCAAAAATGATGATCCGAAATCAACTTCTGTCACCTTAGTAATACATTTTGGGATAGTACCTAAAGTTTAAAGCAGAAATTGGGGCACTTTTGACATTTTCATTTTTGACCAAAATCGACAGGTCCGGGGCTTAGGGAATTTCTCATATGCCACAAAACGGTTGAAGCTACTATACGGTTGAAGCTCCTGTTCAAAAATTATGCTCCGAAATCAACTTCTGTCACCTTAGTGATACATTTTGGGATAGTACCTAAAGTTTAAAGCAGAAATTGGAGCACTTTTGAAATTTCCATTTTTGACCAAAATCGACATGTCCGGGCTTAGGGAATTTCTCATATGCCACTAAACGGTTGAAGCTCCTGTTCAAAAAATATGCTCCAAAATCAACTTCTGTCACCTTAGTGATACATTTTGGGAAAGTACCTAAAGTTTAAAGCAGAAATTGGGGCACTTTTGAAATTTTTATTTTTGACCAAAATCGACAGGTCCGGGGCTTAGGGTATTTCTCATATGCCACTAAACGGTTGAAGCTCCTGTTCAAAAATGATGATCCGAAATCAAATAATGTCACCTTAGTGATACATTTTGGGATAGTACCTTAAGTTCAAAGCAGAAATTGGGGCACTTTTGAAATTTTCATTTTTGACCAAAATCGACAGGTCCGGGGCTTAGGGAATTTCTCATATGCCACTAAACGGTTGAAGCTCATGTTCAAAAATGAGAATCCGAAATCAACTTCTGTCACCTTAGTGATACATTTTGGGATAGTACCTAAAGTTTAAAGCAGAAATTGGTGCACTTTTGACATTTTCATTTTTGACCAAAATCGACAGTTCCGGGGCTTAGGGAATTTCTCATTTGCCACAAAACGGTTGAAGCTACTATACGGTTGAAGCTCCTGTTCAAAAATTTTGCTCCAAAATCAACTTCTGTCACCTTAGTGATACATTTTGGGATAGTACCTAAAGTTTAAAGCAGAAATTGGGGCACTTTTGACATTTTCATTTTTGACCAAAATCGACAGGTTCGGGGCTTAGGGAATTTCTCATATGCCACTAAACGGTTGAAGCTCCTGTTCAAAAATTATGCTCCAAAATCAACTTCTGTCACCTCAGTGATACATTTTGGGATAGTACCTAAAGTTTAAAGCAGAAATTGGGGCACTTTTGAAATTTTTATTTTTGACCAAAATCGACAGTTCCGGGGCTTAGGGTATTTCTCATATGCCACTAAATGGTTGAAGCTCATGTTCAAAAATGAGAATCCGAAATCAACTTCTGTCACCTTAGTGATACATTTTGGGATAGTACCTAAAGTTCAAAGCAGAAATTGGGGCACTTTTGAAATTTTAATTTTTGACCAAAATCGACAGGTCCGGGGCTTAGGGAATTTCTCATATGCCACTAAACGGTTGAAGCTCCTGTTCAAAAATGATGATCCGAAATCAACTTCTGTCACCTTAGTAATACATTTTGGGATAGTACCTAAAGTTTAAAGCAGAAATTGGGGCACTTTTGACATTTTCATTTTTGACCAAAATCGACAGGTCCGGGGCTTAGGGAATTTCTCATATGCCACAAAACGGTTGAAGCTACTATACGGTTGAAGCTCCTGTTCAAAAATTATGCTCCGAAATCAACTTCTGTCACCTTAGTGATACATTTTGGGATAGTACCTAAAGTTTAAAGCAGAAATTGGAGCACTTTTGAAATTTCCATTTTTGACCAAAATCGACATGTCCGGGCTTAGGGAATTTCTCATATGCCACTAAACGGTTGAAGCTCCTGTTCAAAAAATATGCTCCAAAATCAACTTCTGTCACCTTAGTGATACATTTTGGGAAAGTACCTAAAGTTTAAAGCAGAAATTGGGGCACTTTTGAAATTTTTATTTTTGACCAAAATCGACAGGTCCGGGGCTTAGGGTATTTCTCATATGCCACTAAACGGTTGAAGCTCCTGTTCAAAAATGATGATCCGAAATCAAATAATGTCACCTTAGTGATACATTTTGGGATAGTACCTTAAGTTCAAAGCAGAAATTGGGGCACTTTTGAAATTTTCATTTTTGACCAAAATCGACAGGTCCGGGGCTTAGGGAATTTCTCATATGCCACTAAACGGTTGAAGCTCATGTTCAAAAATGAGAATCCGAAATCAACTTCTGTCACCTTAGTGATACATTTTGGGATAGTACCTAAAGTTTAAAGCAGAAATTGGTGCACTTTTGACATTTTAATTTTTGACCAAAATCGACAGGTCCCGGGGCTTAGGGAATTTCTCATTTGCCACAAAACGGTTGAAGCTCCTGTTCAAAAATGATGCTCCAAAATCAACTTCTGTCACCTTAGTGATACATTTTGGGAAAGTACCTAAAGTTTAAAGCAGAAATTGGGGCACTTTTGAAATTTTCATTTTTGACCAAAATCGACAGTTCCGGGACTTAGGGAATTTCTCATATGCGACTAAACGGTTGAAGCTCCTGTTCAAAAATGATGATCCGAAATCAACTTCTGTCACCTTAGTAATACATTTTGGGATAGTACCTAAAGTTTAAAGCAGAAATTGGGGCACTTTTGACATTTTTATTATTGACCAAAATCGACAGTTCCGGGGCTTAGGGAATTTCTCATATGCCACAAAACGGTTGAAGCTCCTGTTCAAAAATGATGCTCCAAAATCAACTTCTGTCACCTAAGTGATACATTTTGGGATAGTACCTAAAGTTTAAAGCAGAAATTGGGGCACTTTTGAAATTTTCATTTTTGACCAAAATCGACAGGTCCGGGGCTTAGGGAATATCTCATATGCCACTAAACGGTTGAAGCTTCTGTTCAAAAATGATGATCCGAAATCAACTTCTGTCACCTTAGTGATACATTTTGGGATAGTACCTAAAGTTTAAAGCAGAAATTGGGGCACTTTTGACATTTTCATTTTTGACCAAAATCGACAGGTCCGGGGCTTAGGGAATTTCTCATATGCCACAAAACGGTTGAAGCTAATATACGCTTGAAGCTACTGTTCAAAAATTTTGCTCCAAAATCAACTTCTGTCACCTTAGTGATACATTTTGGGAAAGTACCTAAAGTTTAAAGCAGAAATTGGGTCACTTTTGAAATTTTTATTTTTGACCAAAATCGACAGGTCCGGGGCTTAGGGAATTTCTCATATGCCACTAAACGGTTGAAGCTCATGTTCAAAAATGAGAATCCGAAATCAACTTCTGTCACCTTAGTGATACATTTTGGGATAGTACCTAAAGTTTAAAGCAGAAATTGGTGCACTTTTGACATTTTCATTTTTGACCAAAATCGA